>NC_068918.1:29058160-29361190 GCF_023091745.1 Budorcas taxicolor
ACTCCTATGCACAGAGAGTAGAAAATCACTTGGCTTTACATGCCTCTCCTGCAAATCCTCATCTATAATCCTGGAAGTAACCTTTTAATTATCCTTGGTTCATTAGTGATAATAGGCTTGCTTATGCTGCCATAGCAAATCCCAAAATCTCAATGGCTTAATACATTAGAGCTTATTTTTTGTTCCTGTTATACTCTGAGAACACTTGATAGCCCTTCTTCAATTTATAGCTTTTCTATTGGAAACTCACAGCCTTTTTCATAGCTAGAGGAGAGAATATGGAGCAGGTATAATCTAAACTGTCTTAGACTGAACAACACTCTTCTCACATGAGCCCTGCTAGATGTATGAATGTTTGGGAAATATAGAGGACAAAGTGGGTATTTCCTGAACACTAAATGATGTCTGGCATATCATTAGCTCCAACTCTATTTTCCAAAATAAATATTTTAACATTTTTATCACTCTCCTTAAGATCTTAAATCATTTTCTGTCTCCTCCTTCCCCACTTCTCTTATCACTTGCCCTTTCCTTCTTTCATGAGAACTTTGGGTGCTTTATGTTTGATTTCCCTGTATTTTTCAATCCTATCCATCCATTCTCATTTCTCTTTCACTCTCATGACAATGAATCTGCCCTAACCCTTCCTCATCAAGACCATGCTCCCTTAATTCCTTTCTATTCTATATCTTTAGACAACCTCTTTTATCCTTGGATCTTTTCCTCAATCCATAAGCTTAGATTTAAAAAATTTATCCTAAATGCTTCTTTAATATCATTTGCTTTTTTTTCTGTCCTCAAAACATATCAGAGTTCTGGTGTATTACCTCTCATACACTCATGATGCCTTTGTAATCTAGCTTTGGCACTTACTAGATTTTTGAAATTTCACCTTACAAGCCCTAAATACAATGGATATTTCTATCCCACTAGACTCATCTACTGCGTATGACTCTGCTAATCAGTATCTAGTTCTGAAACCTTTATTGTTAATAAAAAAAAAAAAAAAACAGAGCCTTTTGAGTCTTTTCCTATCTTTTCTTTTTTTCACTTAATGAATTTTTCTCCACCAGTCTTTTCAACACTGGTATTCCTGGAGGCTTCATCCTTGGGAGCTGTTCTTTTCATTTTGTACTCACTATGGGAGAAATTGTCCAATTACATGTTTTCAGAGATCAGCTATATAAAAGAAATAACTCTAAAGTCCATGTCTCTGGTTAAATTCACTTACATGACTTCAAGACCTTCTATCCAACTGCCTATTTTACCACTCCCACTGACTGTTCTAAAGATGCCTCAAAAAAAAAAAAAAAAAAATAGAGAGTAAACTCATTTTCTCAGCACTGTCATTCAGTTGACACTTCTTCCTGAAGTCTATTTCAGTTGGCGATGACATATTCCTCCATGATAACAAAGTAATATTCTGGTCAGCACCTTTCATAGCATAGTTAGAAGCCTTGACCTCCTCTCTCAATCTTCACAATGACCAACCAATGATGAGGACTGTCACTATCACTTAGCTTGTATTTCTGAAGTCACTGTAACCATTCCTAGTCTCACGGCTATAGTTGAGATACTTTTCAACTTTAAACTGTATTATAGCAATAGGCTCCTACATGATATTTCTCCTTGTAGTCCTATTTTTCCCAGTCTATCTTGCATATCCATAACCTAAAGTAATATCAATCTACTGCTTAAAATTCTTATTTGATTTCTCACTACCTGCAGGATAAATTCCAACTCCCTTAGCAGGACATATAAAGACCTTTTCCATCTGAACCTGTCTTGACAGCCCATCTTCACCTCTTTACCCATTTTGTATGTTACACTCTCACAACATTAAGCTGTTAGAAGAACAGGAGCTCACCATACTGTTTCTCCATATGCCTTAAATCATGATGTTGCCTTTGCTTAGAATGTTTCTTCTCCCCTCTTCTTTCAGCTGGATCTTCCTCTTCTCCCCATTTTTCACAACTGTGAACCAATAGGAGATATATACACATGCATATACATGAAGATTTATTTTAAGTGATTATCTCAAGATTTATTTTAAGTGATTATCTCAAGATTTAGTCCAAATGATTATGGAAGTTGGCAAGTTGAAAATCAGCAGAACCAATGTTCTTGTTTGAGTCTAAAGTCTGGTGGGTTGCTGTAGTACCAAGAGGAGTCAGTGTTTCCATTTGAAGAGTTACCAGTGCCTTTGTGGGTCAGTGGTGGTTCAGGCTTTGTGATATATAGGACTTCAACTGATTGACTGAGGCCCACCCACATTACGGTGAGCAACCTGCTTTTACTGTATCTACTGATTTTTAAATGTTAATCACATTCAAAATAGCTTTTCTTGTAAATCAGCTATACTTTAATAAAAGACCCAGCCTCCCAGAAATACCTAGAATAACATTTGACCAAATATCTGTTCACCCCATGTCCCTAATTAAACCACCTAATAGTATTCTAATGTATTTTGTGCCTGAGCCCTTTTAAAGATGACCTTATCATACTTCTGTGCAATTAAAGTATATTTATATTAATATTTACAATTTTTTTCTAACCATCATGTTCTATTAAAACTTTTCCTCTATTTTAAGATATTATTATGATTATTTCTATAAAATTGATCAAAAGGGCATAAATACACTTTTCATAGATTGTCAAACACAAAATTCAAAATTTTACTAGGAATTCCTATTTTAATTACATAGATAGCTGTTTTCTCTTCAGATAGTTTCCATGTATTTGGATGAATTATACTTAATGCAAAACTGAAAATGGGTTCAGCATCAATTTTATTCCTTTTGTTCATTTTTATAAATGTGAATGATAGTGAGTCTTGTTTTGAAATAGCAGTGCCACTTGATTTTTGTGTCATATGACAAAAATCACATAGTGATCTGTGATTTACAAAAAATAAAGTCATCTCTTGGTTGACAGCTTGATTAAGTCCTCTAACTCTTGAATCAAAGAGTCAGAAGCCATCCCAGTGTGATAACATGACCTTTCTTAAATTGTGACAGGTAACACTGTATAAAATAACCACACACGTGTGCCCCCTTTCCTAGTGGTTTGTCAGCCTCATGAGGACAGGGACAATGTGATATCTATTTTGGTTCCCACAGTGCTACATAATATCTGTCACATAGTGGGTACAACTTAAAATTAAATTTATATACTGTGGTTTGCTTTATAGTAATTTTTATTATCTCTGAAGGTAAATAAATTAATAATAGGTTTCACACAAGGCATTAGATAGTTGCCTATATATAAAAATACTGATAATTTTTTTAGGAAAAATCCTCTCATTCAAAGGCTGAAGCAGTAATTCCTGCATTATTTTACTAGGAGTATCATATTGAAGTACCACAGACTGGGTGGCTTAAATAACAGTCATTTATTTTCTCAGAATTCTTTAAACTAGAAGCAGGAGAGTAAAGTGTTGACAGGATTGATTTTTTTCTGAGACCTCTCTTTGACTTGCAGATGACTGTCTTTGCCTTGAGTGTTCACATAGTCTTTCCTTCGTGCATGTCTGCATCCTAATTGAATCTTATCAGCAGGCTAGCCATACTGAATCAAGCCCCATCTTACTGATACCATGTTAAATCAATTACTTCTTTAAAGGATTTATCCCCCCATACACTCAGTCATCTCTGATTCTTTGAGATCCTGGAGACTGTAGCCCACCAGATTCCTCTATCCATGGAATTCTCCAGACAGGAATACTGAGGTCGGTAACTATTCCCTTCTCCAGGGGATCTTCCCAAATGAGGTTTAGAACCAGGGCTCCTACACTGCAGGCAGATTCTTTATTGTCTGAGTCACAAAGGAAGCCCTTAATTTCCTCTTCATAGGCTTTATCCCCAAATAAAGTCAAATTGTGAGATACTGGGGGGTTAGAGCTTCAACTTCTAAATTTGGAGGGGCCACAAATCAACCCATAATAACACCTAATTAATAAAATGTCTGAATTTTACCTTATTTTTATTTTTGTTTTTGCTTTTTGATTGAAATCTTATCCACCCCTCCCCCCTCCCCCCATCCTCACTCAAACTACTGAGTTATTTTATGCTAGGGCCAATTATTAATTGTTTCAGACTGCAAAGGAAATACCTTATTCACCTTCCTGTGCCCTTGTTCTATGCCTGCAGATCTAATTGCTAAATGTTACCAAAATTGCTCTTGTCAATGGGAAACCTTTCTATTTCTAGGTGTATATAAACACTGATCAAAATAAATATAAGTATATAGTTTTATAAAGAAACCATGGAACAGATTGTATTCATTGTTTTGTTATTTTTATGTGCTCATCTGCTATCCTAGTTTATAAGTTACTGGAGGTCAGGAACCTATCTAATTCAATGGACTAAGAACCAAACATAGTGCTTATAATATGCATAGTGGTATCTATAAGTCTTGAATGAAGACTGATCAGATAAAAATCGTGTCCAAGGTTTTACTGCATTTCAACTAATTATGTGTTGATACTCCTTTTAGTTGGTGTAAATCTCCTCCAGACTTTTGGTGAGCATAAAGGAATTGAATAGTAATTCAATTTTATTTTTGTGTTTAGTAAAGAATATTCTCAACATCCAGATGGGAGAAAAGAATGGGATAAAAGCATAACATTTGAGCCTTTTGAGTTTTCTGTCCTTTAATGTTCAAAGCAACTGATGCTTTAAATCTATTTCCTCACTTTCAGTGCTTGTAAGTAAATGTCAGTGTTTCAGGGGAGGAAGCATCTTGTTCTATTTAGAACTTCTTTTCCTGTGTAGGAAGCGGCTTTTTTTCCCCTTTATTCCCTCTTCCCAGAGAATTGTGTTGTATACCAACAGACCTGTGTCTTGTCTTTTTCTATTTGCTGATTCATCTAACCAACCACTTACATTTAAACTTCAGAATCAGCTGGGAAATCACAATAGCTGGCTGTGATACTGAAAAAGCTTGTCTGTTTCAAACTTCTAAGATGGATAGCCAGTTCCCATAGCTATCTCCCTCATTTGATCAGACATAACCACTGGAGGGGACAGAGGGCCATAGCTGATCAGTACTACTCTCATTGTGACAATTAGCTTCATTTTTATTTTCCTTCAAGTGTGAGTCATATGTGTTCATGGATAAAGAAAGAGAAATCATTTTTACATATATACATATACATATACATATACATATACATATACATATACATATACATATACATATATATGATTGGAGAAGGAAATGGCAACCCACTCCAGTATTCTTGCCTGGAGAATCCCAGGGACACAGGAGCCTAGTGGGCTGCTGTCTTTGGGGTCGCACAGGGTCGGACACGACTGAAGTGACTTAGCAATAGCAGCAGCATATATATATATGACCAATAATATTAATGCTAAAAAATTTTTAGAATACAACATTAGCTAAATAGACTCCATTCTACATGGTTATCTATAACTGTTACCTAGTCTGGCAAGAACTGATAGTGAAAACATTAGTCTTAATTTACCAGAGATTGTTATATATAAAAAAAAAAACAGCAATATAAGAACAAATGTAATTAAATAAACATCTAAGTGCACTAAGATCATGGCATCTGGTCCCATCACTTCATGGGAAATATATGAGGAAATGGTGGAAACAGTGTCAGACTTTATTATTTGGGGCTCCAAAATCACTGCAGATGGTGACTGCAGCCATGAAATTAAAAGATGCTTACTTCTTGGAAGGAAACTTATGACCAACCTAGACAGCATATTAAAAAGCAGAGACATTACTTTGTCAACGAAGGTCCATCTAGTCAAGGCTATGGTTTTTCCAGTGGTCATGTACGGATGTGAGAGTTGGACTGTGAAGAAAGCTGAGCACTAAAGAATTGATGCTTTTGAACTGTGGTGTTGGGTGTTGGAGAAGACTCTTGAGAGTCCCTTGGACAGCAAGGAGATCCAACCAGTCCATCCTAAAGGAGACCAGTCCTTGGTGTTCATCGGAAGGACTGATGCTAAAGCTGAAACTCCAATACTTTGGCCACTTCATGCGAAGAGTTGACTCATTGGAAAAGACCCTGATTCTAGGAGGGGTTGGGGGCAGGAGGAGAAGGGGATGACAGAGGATGAGATGGCTGGATGGCATCACCAACTCGATGGACGTGAGTTTGGGTGAACTCTGGGAGTTGGTGATGGACAGGGAGGCCTGGTGTGCTGTAATTCATGGGGTCACAAAGTGTTGGAGACGACTGAGCAACTGAACTGAACCGAAATGAACTGGCTTCTCTTGACTCATTAGTCTATTGCGATTCTAATAAAACTAAAACCCTTTAGGGCCTTCCTATTGCTATCCCCTCCCTGGGATTCTCCAGGCAAGAACATTGGAGTGGGTTACCAGTTCCTTCTCCAATGCATGAAAGTGAAAAGTGAAAGTGAAGTTGCTTAGTCCCGCCTGACTCTTAGCAACCCCATGGACTGCCACCTACCTGGCTCCTCCATCCATGGGATTTTCCATTCAAGAGTATTGGAGTGGGTTGCCATTGCCTTCTCCACTAACTAAATTGATACCAATCTAAAACAGCCATTACAAATCTTCAGACAATACTAGAGTTTGCAATACAGTGACTTTTTAGCCTATTTTTAAAAAAGTATAAGCAGCAGATAAATATATCCTGACTGGACCAAAGAATAAAATTTCTAAAAATATTTAGAACATGCTACAATTAATTATTAGTTCTTGCTGAGTGCATTTTGCTAAAAACGCTCTTAGAAAAATACTTAGATGGTAACAGGCTCAACATTGAAATATTTTCAATAAACTAAGGAAAGACTTGCATTTTAATATAGAATGGAGAACTCACATGATAAGAATGTTGTTTCAAAGAGCTGGTCATCATGATTTTGAGGGGAAAAGTTAATGATTTTTCACCCTGGCTATAATCTGGCAAGACAAAGTCACAAAAATTTATGAATACACAAAATTAAAATGTAAAACTAAAGTAATAGAAAAGTGGCAAGCAGAAATCTAAAGACGGGGAGAAAAAGAATGCTAAACTTTTATTCGTAAATATTTAGGGGACTCATTAAGAAGCAAATATTGGGAAGTATTGAAGATTTTAAAGCAAAAGTAGTAAATAGAATATGAAAATAAAACCATTATTGCTGGTGGGATATGTCTATATTGTTGATAGTGGGATGTGGATGTGTGTGTGTGTGTGTGTGTGTGTGTGTGCGCGCGCGCATGCATGTGCATGTGAGAGAGAGAGAGAGAGAAAGAGAGAGAGAAACTCAGTCCCCAAATGATAATAACCAACAGGGTTTTGTGGCTAGATTTAAAATAACTGCAAATTGATCTGTTAAGCTTGGTGGTCAGACAACCATGTAGCTTTAAGGGAACACCCATACTCTGTAGGGTCATGTACTTTCTTTCAGGTATTAACATATATAATTGTGGATTAGTAGTGTTCTTAAGATTTGGCATTGCATGGCTCATTATGACAGAATCATCAAATCATGGATCAAATCACACAGCTAGTTTAATAAGTCTAATATTTATATAGTGTGATATATAAAATGTAGCTATACTTTGGGATACTAAGATATCCAGAGACACCTTTCAAACTACACTAAGAAAACACACTGCACTGTAGTTTTGTAAATCTTACATGCTCACTTAGACTAGTAGGACTAACCTGAACCCCCCGTCCCACCTCCCTCCCCGTACTATACCTCCGGGTCATCCCAGTGCACCAGCCCCAAGCATTCTGTATCGAACCTGGACTGGCAATTCGTTTCTTATATGATATTATACATGTTTCTGTGCCATTCCCCGAAATCGTCCCACCCTCTCCCACAGAGTCCAAAAGACTGTTCTGTACATCTGTGTCTCTTTTGCTGTTACGCATACAGGGTTATCATTACCATCTTTCTAAATTCCATATATATGCATTAGTATACTGTATTGGTGTTTTTCTTTCTGGCTTACTTCACTCTGCTCCAGTTTCATCCACCTCATTAGTACTGATTCAAATGTATTCTTTTTAATGGCTGAGTAATACTCTGTTGTGTATATGTACCACAGCTTTCTTATCCATTCATCTGCTGATGGACATCTAGGTTGCTTCCATGTCCTGGCTATTATAAACAGTGCTGTGATGAACATTAGGGTACTTGTGTCTCTTTCAATTCTGGTTTCCTCGGTGTGTATGCCCAGCAGTGGGATTGCTGGGTCATAAGGCAGTTCTATTTGCAATTTTGTAAGGAATCTCCCCACTGTTCTCCATAGTGGCTGTTCTAGTTTGCATTCCCACCAACAGTGTAAGAGGGTTCCCTTTTCTCCACACCCTCTCCAGCATTTATTGCTTGTAGGCTTTTGGATCGCAGCCATTCTGACTGGCGTGAAATGGTACTTCATTGCGGCTTTGATTTGCATTTCTCTGATAATGAGTGATGTTGAGCATCTTTTCATGTGTTTGTTAGCCATCTGTATGCCTTCTTTGGAGAAATGTCTGTTTAGTTCTTTGGCCCATTTTTTGATTGGGTTGTTTATTTTTCTGGAATTGAGCTGCAGGAGTTGCTTGTATATTTTTGAGATTAGTTGTTTGTCAGTTGCTTCATTTGCTATTATTTTCTTCCATTCAGAAGGCTGTCTTTTCACCTTGCTTATAGTTTCCTTTGTTGTGCAGAAGCTTTTAAGTTTAATTAGGTCACATTTGTTTATTTTTGTTTTTATTTCCAATATTCTGGGAGGTGGGTCATAGAGGATCCTGCTGTGATGTATGTCAGAGAGTGTTTTGCCTATGTTCTCTTCTAGGAGTTTTATAGTTTCTGGTGTTACATTTAGATCTTTAATCCATTTTGAGTTTATTTTTGTGTATGGTGTTAGAAAGTGATCTAGTTTCATTCTTTTACAAGTGGTTGACCAGTTTTCCCAACACCACTTGTTAAAGAGATTGTCTTTACTCCATTGTATATTCTTGCCTCCTTTGTCAAAGATAAGGTGTCCATAGATGCATGGATTTATCTCTGGGCTTTCTATTTTGTTCCATTGATCTATATTTCTGTCTTTGTGCCAGTACCATACTGTCTTCATAACTGTGGCTTTGTAGTAGAGCCTGAAGTCAGGCAGGTTGATTCCTCGAGTTCCATTCTTATTTCTCAAGATTGCTTTGTCTATTCGAGGTTTTTTGTATTTCCATACAAATTGTGAAATTATTTTTTCTAGCTCTGTGAAAAATACCATTGGTAGTTTGATAGGAATTGCATTGAATCTATAGACTGCTTTGGGTAGTATGCTCATTTTTGCTATATTGATTCTTCCGATCCATAAACATGGTATATTTCTGCATCTATTAGTGTCCTCTTTGATTTCTTTCACAAGTGTTTTATAGTTTTCTATATATAGGTCTTTAGTTTCTTTAGGTAGATATATTCCTAAGTGTTTTATTTTTTTCATTGCAATGGTGAATGGAATTGTTTCCTTAATTTCTCTCTCTATTTTCTCATTATCAGTGCACAGGAATACAAGAGATTACTGTGTGTTGATTTTATATCCTGCAACTTTACTATATTCATTGATTAGCTCTAATAATTTTCCGGTGGAGTCTTTAGGGTTTTCTATGTAGAGGATCATGTCATCTGCAAACAGTGAGTGTTTTACTTATTCTTTTCCAATTTGGATTCCTTTTATCTCTTTTTCTGCTCTGATTGCTGTGGCCAAAACTTCCAAAACTATGTTGAATAGTAGCAGTGAAAGTGGGCACCCTTGTCTTGTTCCTAACTTTAGGGGAAATGCTTTCAATTTTTCACCATTGAGGATAATGTTTGCTGTGGGTTTGTCATATATAGTTTTTATTATGTTGAGGTATGTTCCTTCTATTCCTGCTTTCTGGAGAGTTTTTATCATAAATAGATGTTGAATTTTGTCAAAGGCCTTCTCTGCATCTATTGAGATGATCATATGGCTTTTATTTTTCAATTTGTTAATGTGGTGAATTACATTGATTGATTTGAGGATATTGAAGAATCCTTGCATCCCTGGGATAAAGCCCACTTGGTCATGGTGTATGATCTTTTTAATATGTTGTTGGATTCTGATTGCTAGAATTTTGTTAAGGATTTTTGCATCTATGTTCATCTGTGATATTGGCCTGTAGTTTTCTTTTTTCGTGGCAACTTTGTCAGGTTTTGGTATTAGGGTGATGGTGGCCTCATAGAATGAGTTTGGAAGTTTACCTTCCTCTGCAATTTTCTGGAAAAATTTGAGTAGGAGAGGTGTTAGCTCTTCTCTAAATTTTTGGTAGAATTCAGCTATGAAGCTGTCTGGACCTGGGCTTTTGTTTGCTGGAAGATTTCTGATTACAGTTTCAATTTCCATGCTTGTGATTGGTCTGTTAAGATTTTCTATTTCTTCCTGGTTCAGTTTTGGAAAGTTGTACTTTTCTAAAAATTCGTCCATTTCTTCCACGTTGTCCATTTTATTGGCATATAATTGCTGATAGTAGTCTCTTATGATCCTTTGTATTTCTGTGTTGTCTGTTGTGATCTCTCCATTTTCATTTCTAATTTTATTGATTTTATTTTTCTCCCTTTGCTTCTTGATGAGTCTGGCTAATGGTTTGTCAATTTTATTTATCCTATCAAAGAACCAGCTTTTGGCTTTGTTGATTTTTGCTATGGTCTCTTTTGTTTCTTTTGCATTTATTTCTGCCTTAATTTTTAAGATTTTTTTCCTTCTACTAACTCTGGGGTTCTCCTTTTCTTCCTTTTCTAGTTGCTTTAGGTGTAGAGTTAGGTTATTTATTTGACTTTTTTCTTGTTTCTTGAGGTATGCCTGTATTGCTATGAACTTTCCTCTTAGCACTGCTTTTATAGTGTCTCACAGGTTTGGGGTTGTTGTGTTTTCATTTGCATTCATTTCTATGCATATTTTGATTTCTTTTTTGATTTCTTCTGTGATTTGTTGGTTATTCAGAAGCGTGTTGTTCAACCTCCATAAGTTGGAATTTTAAATAGTTTTTCTCCTGTAATTGAGATCTAATCTTAATGCATTATGGTCAGAAAAGATGCTTGGAATGATTTCAAATTTTTTGAATTTATCAAGGTTAGATTTATGGCCCAGGATGTGATCTATCCTGGAGAAGGTTCCATGAGCACTTGAGGAAAAGGTGAAATTCATTGTTTTGGGGTGAAATGTCCTATAGATATCAATTAGGTCTAACTGGTCTATTGTATCATTTAAAGTTTGCATTTCTTTGTTAATTTTCTGTTTAGTTGATCTGTCCATAGGTGTGAGTGGAGTATTAAAGTCTCCCACTATTATTGTGTTATTGTTAATTTCCCCTTTCATACTTGTTAGCATTTGTCTTACATATTGCAGTGCTCCTATGTTGGGTGCATATATATTTATGATTGTTATATCTTCTTCTTGGATTGATCCTTTGATCATTATGTAGTGGCCTTCTTTGTCTCTTTTCACAGGCTTTGTTTTAAAGTCTATTTTATCGGATATGAGTATTGCTACTCCTGCTTTCTTTTGGTCTCTATTTGCATGGAATATCTTTTTCCAGCTGTTCACTTTCAGTCTGTATGTGTCCCTTGTTTTGAGGTGGGTCTCTTGTACGCAGCATATATAGGGGTCTTATTTTTGTATCCATTCAGACAGTCTTTGCCTTTTGGTTGGGGCATTCAACCCATTTACGTTTAAGGTAATTATTGATAAGTATGATCCCATTGCCATTTACTTTATTGTTTTGGGTTCGGGTTTATATGCCCTTTTTGTGTTTCCTGTCTAGAGAAGATCCTTTAGAATTTGTTGGAGAGCTGGTTTGGTGGTGCTGAGTTCTCTCAGCTTTTGCTTGTCTGTAAAGCTTTTGATTTCTCCTTCATATTTGAAAGAGATCCTTGCTGGGTACAGTAATCTGGGCTGTGGGTTATTTTCTTTCACCACTTTAAGTATGTCTTGCCATTCCCTCCTGGCCTGAAGAGTTTCTATTGAAAGATCTGCAGTTATCCTTATGGGAATCCCCTTGTGTGTCATTTGTTGTTTTTCCCTTGCTGCTTTTAATATTTGTTCTTTGTGTTTGATCTTTGTTAATTTGATTAATATGTGTCTTGGGGTGTTTCGCCTTGGGTTTATCCTGTTTGGAACTCTCTGGGTTTCTTGGACTTGGGTGATTATTTCCTTCCCCATTTTAGGGAAGTTTTCAACCATTATCTCCTCAAGTATTTTCTCATGGTCTTTCTTTTTGTCTTCTTCTTCTGGGATTCCTATAATTCGAATGTTGGAGCATTTCATATTGTCCTGGAGGTCTCTGAGATTTTCCTCATTTCTTTTAATTCATTTTTCTTTTTTCCTCTCTGATTCATTTATTTCTACCATTCTATCTTCTATTTCACTAATCCTATCTTCTGCCTCCATTATTCTACTATTTGTTGCCTCCAGAGTGTTTCTGATCTCATTCACTGCATTATTCATTATATATTGACTCTTTTTTATTTCTTCTAGGTCCTTGTTAAACCTTTCTTGCATCTTCTCAATCCTTGTCTCCAGGCTATTTATCTGTGATTCCATTTTGTTTTCAAGATTTTGGATCATTTTCACTATCATTATTCGGAATTCTTTCTCAGGTAGATTCCCTTTCTCTTCCTCTTTTGTTTGGTTTGGTGGGCATTTCTCCTGTTCCTTTACCTGCTGGGTATTCCTCTGTCTCTTCGTCTTGGTTATATTGCTGCATTTGGGGTGGACTTTCTGTATTCTGGGAATTTGTAGAGTTCTCTTTATTATGGAGTTTCCTCGCTGTGGGTGGGGTTTTATCAGTGGGTTGTCAAGGTTTTTTGGTTAGGGAAGCTTGTGTTGGAGTTCTGGTGGGTGGAGCTGGATTTCTTCTCCAATGAAGAAATGAAGTGTCCAATAATGAGTTATGAGATGTCAATGGTTTTGGAGTAACTGAGCTGCCTGTATATTGAACCTCAGGGGTGTGTTCCTCTGTTGCTGGAGAATTTGCATGGTATGTCTTGCTCTGGAACTTGTTGGCCCTTGGGTGGTGCTTGGTTTCAGTGTAGGTATGGAGGCATTTGATGAGCTCCTATTGATTAATGTTCCCTGGATTCAGGAGTTCTCTGATGTTCTCAGGATTTGGACTTAAGCCTCCTGCTTCTGGTTTACAGTTTTATTTTTACAGTAGCCTCAAGACTTCTCCATCTATATAGCACTGATGATAAAACATCTAGGTTAAAGATGAAAAGTTTCTCCACATTGAGGGACACCCAGAGAGGTTCAGTGAGTTACATGGAGAAGAGAAGAGGGAGGGGGTAGTTATAGGTGACTGGAATGAGACGAGGTGGGATCAGAAGAGGAGAGAGCAAGCTAGCCAGTAATCACTTCCTTATGTGCACTCCTCAGTCTGGACTGCTTAGAGATGTTCACGGAGTTATACAGGGAAGAGGAGAGGGAGGAAGTAGACAGAGGTGGCCAGGAGGATAAAAGAGGGAAATGGAAAGGAGAGAGACAGATCCAGCCAATAACCAGTTCCCTAAGTGTTCTCCATTGTCTGGAACACACAGAGATTCACAGAGTTGGGTAGAGAATAGGAGCGGGAGGGAAAAGACAGAGACAACCTGGTAGAGAAAAAGGAAAGTCCAAAGGAGGAGAGAGTGGTAAAGCCAGTAATCTCACTTTCAGGTAAAATTGGGTACTGAAGATTGGGTTTATAAATGTACAAAATTGACAACAAATACCAAAAAGCAAAGATTTAAAATCTGTTTTTGAAGACAATGATCTGCTTTTCTGGATGCCTGATGTCCTCTGACAGCATTCAGGAGTTGTTTTGTGGAATTTACTCAACGTTGAAATGTTCTTTTGATGAATTTGTGAGGAAGAAAGTGGTCTCCCCGTCCTATTCCTCTGCCATCTTAGGACTGCCCCCCCCCCCATGCATTTCTTAAGATTCATTGATCTCTGTCTCTTTGCTTGCTAATTGTGAAAAAAGAAGATACAAAAACATATGAAAAAGAGTTCCAAGGAAGTATAATTACTCATTTCCTTCCTTTTTTTTTGCCTCCTATATTATGAATGGCTTAAAGATGACCAACTGATTGAGAGACTGGAGAAACAGCAGGGTACAAAACCACATCTGTTATAAAGGAAACAAAGAAAAAGAAACGTGTCTCAACTATTGGTGGCCATTGCTTCAAAATATAATTAAATTTTATGATAGAAGAGAAAATTTGAACTTTGACTCCTTGAGACACTTTTCAAAGGATTATTCTTGACTTTTGCCTGTACCTGTATAGATTCAAGTACTCCTGAGATCATTCCTGCCTATGAGTAAACAGCACTGAAACAACAGAGTTTACTGATATCCTACTTCTACTAGGTTAATGCAGTTATAAACAAAAAAAAATACTCTAGGTCAGTATTTTGACAAGTTGTAGAAAACCAGGCAAACCTCAGTCTAGACAAGTAACTACTATATTTCCCATTTTCAACTACTGACTCTTCCAGTTCAGTGGAGTATCAGGTTATCTGTGATGAAGTGGTGTTGCTCGACAACAAGGGTAGCCCCTGCTATTCTTGGGCAGAAGGAGCTGCTGACGTGGTAAATCATTCACCAAACCTGTATTTGTTTATAAATAGCTAGTACCTACCACTGTCCAACTCAATGGATATGAATGTGAACAAATGCTGGGAGATAGTGAAGGACAGGGAGTCCTGGCATGATGCCTTCCAGGGAGTCACAAAGAGTAGGACACGACTTAGCGATCAAACAACCACCACCACTGTCTTCCTGCTGAGAGTCACAAATGATAGTAAAACAAATTAATAATATTTAAGAAATGAATATCGGGTTTTGAGGAAAATTACTCTGAGGAGTCAGTCAAGGGCTTCACAAACTACAAAGGAGTCCATCCAACCAAAAAAAAAAAAAGGTTAATAATTCTTGACTAGAGATAACAAAGAATTATATAATATCAGAATTTGCAGAACTCAAATTCTAGATGATGTCTGCTTGTGTTTTAACATTTTCTGCAAGTGTTTTCCTAACACTAAGTACTGGATTCCTTCATACCATTTCAGACATGCCTGTCATCATGTACTGTCTTCAAATATTTTTCTATATTATTGAATTATCAGATCAAACACTAATATCTCATTACTTCTCATTTTGCTATTCCTGCTGCTTTTTACACTTGTCAATATTAACGATCTTTTTCTTTTGGATATGCTCATGATAATCTTAAGGGAATTTTTAAAATATCATAGAAATTAAATTGAATATCTTTAATTCATTTAAGTACAGTTTGTTTTGCTTTTTGACTTATGAGTCTCATTTCTATATAAGGTAGATAATTATAGTCCTCAGTTCATGACAAACTAGAATCATTGGTCTGTTTTATCTGAGGTTAACAGTTTTCCATTTGAGCCCCTCCCTCCAGCCTCCATCACCAATAGGAGCCCAATCTAATGTGTTTAATATCTGACTTCAGTATGGTGATACTATATGTGATTACAGTATGTTACTTAAGAAAAGTGATACTGTGTTATATTCTTGTTTTCTTTCTCACATTTTTCTATGTAAAATCATATCTTTAGAACCTATTCATCCTGATCTATAACACATGCACAATGACTTGAGTGAGTTTGATTGCCATGTAGCGTACTGTTCTATGCTTCTACCATATGAGCTTCCCACCCCCCACAAATTACCATGATTAACAGTCCTATCCATGACCTCCATGGATATGAGTTATATCCATGGCCATGTGGGAGAGAGTCCCTGTGGACACACTAAGAAGTGGTATTGCTAGGTGAGAAGGAATAGATTGCTGTGTTATTTTCAGAAAGGTTGCAATTGTCAAAACAGAGTAATTTATTAAGGTTTCTATTTCCCCATGTTTTTTTTATTAAACAGTATTATTGAGCATATTAAAAAACTTACTAGTTTTTATGGAGAAAAGTAGAACCCCACAGGCATTTCTCTGATCACACTATCAATTGATCATATTGTTCTTACATCAAAGCTACATAGGATCTCCTTTTGTGATATATGCCTCTACATATATTTGGACCATTTTTCTGTTGTGTTTCCTATAGTTTCCTTGATAACTAGTGAGAATTCCTTGTAATGTTAGATATATTATTCATGTTTCCGGTTTAGGCCTCCAGTGGGTTCCCCTTTAGAAGGTTTGTCTGTTGTATTCTTAATTGAATAGAAACTTTTAATTTTGATATAGCTGTTATACTATTTTTATGACTTTGGTTTGTGTTTCTGCATTTTATTGAAGAAATTTCCATCCCAAGATCACCAATATATTCTCATATGTTTTTACTGTTTACCTTATAGTTTTACCTTTCCATTTAGGTACTTAATTAATCTAGATTTTATTCTTCTATGTTATTTGAAAGAAAGGTTGCATTTTAGTTTTTCCTATCAGAGAGCCAGTAGTACAAACTCAACCACTTAAAGATGATCTGCTTATTCTCTCACTGATCCCTGATGTCACAGCTATCACATAACACTACCGTCTTGTTGTTCAGTCACTAAGTTGTGTCCAATACTTTGCACCTCCATGGACTGCAGCACACCTGGTTTCCCCGTCCTTCACTATCTCCTGGAGTTTGCTCAAACTCATGCCCATTGAGTCAGTGATGCCATCCAACCATCTCATCCTCTGTCAGCCTCTTCTTCTCCTGCCCTCAATCTTTCCCAGCATCAGAGTCTATTCCAATGAGTTGGCTCTTCGCATCAGGTGGCCAAAGTATTGGAGCTTCAGCTTTAGCATCAATCTTTCCAATGAATATACAGGTTTGATTACCTTTAGTATTGAGTGGTTTGATCTCCTTGAGTCCAAGGGACTCTCAAGAGTCTTCTCCAGCACCACAGTTTGAAGGCATCAATTCTTCAGTGTTGCTTCTGGGCATTCTTATTTTTTCCCTGATTTTATGTGTCTGTTCCTGTACCAGTACGTGCTTTTTATTGCTGTGGTATAGTATGCATTAAAAAGAATACATTAAAATTTTTCTTCTACTTTCTCAGAAATTTCTAGGAGGACAAAATGTTTATTGGTTGCATTTTTCCATCAGTATAAAATTTGTTATATTCAAGCATACTGAAAAACAACACATTAAAAAAAAAAACTTTATTGCCCACTTTAAAGCATGTCAATGTATAATTGTGCTCTGCATTGGAACCACTCACCCCTGGTATTTGGTATGTTAGTATAGGAACTGGCAGCAGTATTTTAATATTTGATTTAGAAAAAAATATGAGTATTGAAGCTCAGCCAGCCACATATTCCTCCACAGTCTTTATGTTGTCCATCGCTTCTCAAGAACTAAATGTGAGATAGTTCATTAGCTCTTAACCAGAATCCTTTATAATACTTTATTTTTTCTCTGCTGATCCTGCTCCTTTTTTTAACCTCTACTAGCAAAAAATATAGGAGAAGGCAATGGCACCCCACTCCTGTACTCTTGCCTGGAAAATCCCATGGGCAGAAGAGCCTGGTAGGCTGCAGTCCATGGGGTTGTGAAGAGTCGGACATGACTGAGTGACTTGACTTTCACTTTTCACTTTCATGCATTGGAGAAGGAAATGGCAACCCACTCCAGTGTTCTTCCCTGGAGAATCCCAGGGATGGGGGAGCCTGGTGGGCTGCCGTCTATGGGGTCATACAGAGTCGGACACGACTGAAGCGACTTAGCAGCAACAGCAGCAGCAGCAAAAAGTATATGAAAGGGCTTGATAAATGTGAAGGTTCTTATACATTACATTGCCAATATAAAGAATAGTGTTTTGGGGACTTCCTTCATGGTCCAGTGGTTAAGACTCTGCTCTTCCAATACAGGGGACTCAGGTTTGATCCCTGACTGAAGATTAAGGTCCCACATGCCTTACAGCACAGGCCCTCCCCACCAAAAAACAGAGTAATGTTTTATATATAATAAAAGCAACAAAGCTTTGTGTTTATATAATGCTTTTTAAGTTTATGCAGTAAGAATGTATTCCTTCCTTTACTTTACTGATGAGAACTCTGACTCAAAATTTTTTCTTATCCTAAATTATAAACAAGGAATCTGAGACTTAGTGTGGTTCTCCCACTCTTTTGAGATACTAAGGCTGAATGAAAGGCAGAATAAGAACTGGACCTCAGATCTCTCTTTCTTTAACATGCTGATGCCATTTCATTGTTTGTACTGGCAGAGAAGCCTTGTCTACTCCAGCAAACCACAGCGAGACCCCTATAATCCACTATAGGTTGCATTAAACTAGTACCTCTGGGTAAGAAAGATAACCATGCGTAATGTTTTTATGCCTGATTTATAAAAGAATATAGTATATCTGTCAGGCAAACCAGATTGTGGGAACAAGAACATTAATAATCCTCTATTGGCAATATTGTTCTAATATTACCAAGTGTTCACTCTCCTTCTTAAACCCTTTTTTCTCCCTGGCTCAGCTTATGTCATACGTTTTTCTGGATTTACACACTTAGGCCAGATAAAAGCTTTCCCTCACAGACAAAGTTGGCAAACACACATATCGAGACAAATGCAAGAGGTACTATGGCATTTGTGAGGCTCAGAATATTAGGAACATATGATCACTGATGATAAACAGACTAAGAAAAATTAAAAATGTGCACATTATGCCCCAATTTTCTAAAACTGTGATGTGGGAAGATGAGAAATCTTTGATTTGTTGCCTCTAAGACCTTTCTCACCAAAATGAAGATAACAAAATAATTTAAATACATCTAAATATTTTAAATATTCATGAATAAATGAATGATAAGATAAAATCTATTTCTCATGTTCTTCATTACATCGTAATATATACAATACATTTTTTATATATGTGTATATATATATATATATATATATATATATATATATATCTCCTAGGGACAAGGCTGAGCCCCTGCACCTTTGTAATAATCTCTATTACCACTATCTTTACCTCAGTAACTCTTTCCCAATAACTCTGGGCCCTATGAAAATAACAAATAATGTAGCCTCTTAACACACATCTCATAACACTGCGATCTATTTTACACATTACTTTCACATTAATTCTTATGTCAAACAATTCCATTGAAGATTTTCCTTCCCTAATCAAGTTTTGTGAGCCTGTGAATAGTCCAAGAACAGATTTTGATGACCGAGGCCCATTCACCATGCCACTCTGCTGCTTTTCATGGCTATTCCTCTGTTATGTATGGTTGGCTTTTAATTGCTCCAGAGCCTTCAGATAACATGTCAGCAGAATACATTTCTTACTGGCTCCTCCAGCAACCACATTGGTTCAACATCAGTTGTTTTATGTATGTCCCAAGCAAGATCCATTTATATCCACCCTAGTCAAAATTCATTTGCTTCAACTTTATTATATTTAAATGTTTGACATCAAAGCATGACTCAAGGTATAATGATAGAAAAAGGAATTTACAAGCATTCCTTTGCACAGTTCTGATAGGCACAAATATCAGTTGCCATGATTTAGTAAGTCTCATCTACCAATATCACTTCAAATTTCAACCATCAATGTATTAGCTGTGAGTACTTACTCTTATTATTAGCTGTGAGTACTTTTGGGTGCAAACTTGGAAGCTAACTCTCAGTGCACAAATCACTGCATACCTAATAGATGCCTTTAGATGAGGGACCAATCACATCACTTCTTTCTAAGTCTGTCAGTGATTGGTCACTGCATATCTGTTAATTTGGTTCACCCACAGACAATAAAAGGTACAGTTCAGTTACTTCCTTGTCTCCCAGTAATAAAACCCATGTGACATTTTACAAAACTGGACATTCGGAAGAGGAATCAAAGTGAAGCAAACAAATGATGAATGATAATGCTGGAAGTAAAATATGAATTAGACAAAAATAGATGTGTAAAGAAATGGCTGACCTGGGCATGTTGACATGACCCTAGTTGGAGACAGTCTACATGAGAGCCAGGACTTAGCAAAGGGGAACTTTATATAAATGAAGAAAGTGGTTGTGACAAAAAGGATAAAGACTCTCCAGGGGAACAAGCAGGCAAAACACTTCACATGAAAGCAACTCCTGGAGTTATTTCACAACACTGAAATCACAAAGGATAAAATGTCAGAAGCATATTCAAAGTTGGGAAGAAGCATGATGTTTCTCCAAGACTTAGGAAAAAAATGGTAGCTCCCTATCCCATTACATGACAAGAAGGCTAGCACTGTTCAAACAACCACTTGATAGGATTTTTAAATGTAAAATAAAACACAGTAATTCTCATTTTTTCAAGTGATTGAAATTACAGTATAAATATATAATAATTTTACATTAAAATGTATTAATGTTTTAAACTAACATTAACAGAGTTTTTAATGTTCCAACAAAATTTTTGAAAGTTACAGAACAATTTTAATTTTCCCTTTTGATTGTTGTTATGGTCACTCGACACAGTTTCAATTTATACGTTCATTTTTGCAGTCCCATACTGTACAAAATGAGGAATACACACACACACACACACACACACACACACACACACGTGAATGTGTGTATCTGTGTGGTGGTGGTGGTGTGTGTGTATTTTGGAATATAAAAATGACAAATCTTTTCAAGTAAAATTTAGATGTAAAGTTTATAAAATATAAAATGACTAAGCCCACATATATTTTATATTCAAGTTATAGATTACTAAAAAAGTCATGAAAAGCAATATTTTTATTGACATGATTATATTTATAAAACCTTAATTGGAGCTTCTCAAAATTTATCTTTCAATTCAAATGTTTTCAATAGTTTTAAAATGCTCATATAACCAAGTATTGAGTTCATATGTCTCTGCCAAATATACCAACCTCACTGGCGAGTGCAACTATATGGCAGTATAGCAGCAAGCACTTTCTGAGCCCTCCTGCCAAAAGGAACATTATTAAGTGGTTTCAACAGTGAATTTCAGCCACTCACATTGAATACAATGTTGCAATCCTTTGCCTTCTAGAAACAGGATCTTTAACACATTCTGCCTGCTGTGATTCTGTGACTCAGTTATCATACAGATATGAACAAACCATACTCAATAATGGAATGTATATTGCAATCCATTGTGCAAATAAAATGTCAAATTTTCCTTGATATTGAAGTTTTGTAGAGCAAGATATTACCAATCTCTATTTTCAGGGTTAAGTCTATCAAAAGTTGTTCATCTGTATACATATATGCTACTTTAAAAAACACACACACAAAAAGCAGAACACAAAACCCTCTTATGGTACTGAAATCTTGTCCACATGTACAGTGAATACTGCTTAATCAACAGATTGGAGAATGGAAAGTTCAAATCATTCTAATATTCTTAATAACCCACAGTTACTCTACATTAGTCTTCAAATATTAATGTTTTGCAAAAATAAGCACCAATAAAATTGCTTTTAATATAGTTCTTAATGAATTAGAAGACATTTTAAGATATTCTTAATGCAAAGAGATCCAACCAGTCCATCCTAAAGGAGATCAGTCCTGGGTGTTCATTGGAAGGACTGATGCTAAAGCTGAAACTCCAATACTTTGACCACCTCATGCAAAGAGTTGACTCATTGGAAAAGACTCTGATGCTGGGAGGGATTGGGGACAGGAGGGGAAGGGAAAGACAGAGGATGAGATGGCTGGATGGCATCACCAACTCGATGGACATGAGTTTGAGTGAACTCTGGGAGTTGGTGATGGACAGGGAGGCCTGGCGTGCTGCGATTCATGGGGTCGCAAAGACTCGCACACGACTGTGCGACTGAACAGAACTGAACTGAATAAAGAATAGCTGTTATAGATCTTTCATTAACAATGATGGTTAATGGGAATTTCTGCCTGAAGGGAGAAAAATTGCCAGGTTTCAGGATGCACTGTTTAAATATATATATATATATATATATTTATATATATATATGCTATTTCAAAAAAGACCTGTGGTTTAGAAGATTTTGACCAACTGTCATAAGGAAAAGCAAAAATTACCCATCTGGGTCAAACTCATCCTTAGGCCATAGGGCTCCAGTATGTTCTGAGGAGTTTCCTCTCTAAAAAACTGAACTGAACTGAATATCTACCTTACTCCATAACTCTCTCCTAACCTAACATCTCTAAAGTTATTACCTGAACATGGTTGAATTTCAGTCTGTATCGACCTCTTGACAGTGAGATGATCCATATAGTCTTTACCCTGTAAAATGCATTTTCATAATTTCTACTTATCTCTTACGGTTTTATGGGTAGGCTTTGGATTTTATGTTTCAGACGTAATGAAGGAACTGTCTGCTTTTTTTCAAACTCTTCATGCCCTTATAAGCAGCAATCAAATCCCACTTGGCACTTAAGTTAAAAACAGGCAATTTACTAAATTTGTGGCTTGGATATTGAAACTTATCACCATGTACAGTTTAAATGCGTAACTCTAAAAGCCCTTAGAAATGTGAACTTGCAGAGAGGTGGTTAAGAGGTCACAGTGTAAGGAATGGAGTCAGCAGTCCCGAGTCTACTGCATGATATTCAGAGTCACACAAACTCTATTCTCAGTTCTTTCATCTAGTGTGTGTGTGTGTGTGTGTGTTATTTGCTCAGTTATGTCTGACTCTTTGTGACTCTATGGACTGTAGCCTGCCAGGCTCCTTTGTCAGAGTTCTCCAGGCAAGAATATTGGAGTGGGTTGCCATTACTTTCTCCAGGGGATCTTCCCAACCCAGGAATCAAACCTGGGTCTCCTGCATTGTGGGCAGATTCTTTTTACCATCTGAGCCACCAGGGAACCCCTTTTTATCTATTAAATGGGCATGATATAAGTTATGCTGCATAGTGTTGTTAATAGGAGTAAATGAGATGGTGTGTCATCACTCAGTCGTGTCCTACTCTTAGCAACCCCATGGACTGTAGTCTACCAGGCTCCTCCGTCCATAGGATTTTCCAGGCAAGAGTACTGGAGTGGGGTGCCATTTCCTTCTCTAGGGGATCTTCCTGACCCAGGGATCGAACCTGGGTCTCCTGCATTGTGGGCAGATTCTTTTTACCATCTGAGCCACCAGGGAACCCCTTTTTATCTATTAAATGGGCATGATATAAGTTATGCTGCATAGTGTTGTTAATAGGAGTAAATGAGATGGTGTGTCATCACTCAGTCGTGTCCTACTCTTAGCAACCCCATGGACTGTAGTCTACCAGGCTCCTCCGTCCATAGGATTTTCCAGGCAAGAGTACTGGAGTGGGGTGCCATTTCCTTCTCTAGGGGATCTTCCTGACCCAGGGATCGAACCTGGGTCTCCTGCATTGTGGGCAGATTCTTTTTACCATCTGAGCCACCAGGGAACCCCTTTTTATCTATTAAATGGGCATGATATAAGTTATGCTGCATAGTGTTGTTAATAGGAGTAAATGAGATGGTGTGTCATCACTCAGTCGTGTCCTACTCTTAGCAACCCCATGGACTGTAGTCTACCAGGCTCCTCCGTCCATAGGATTTTCCAGGCAAGAGTACTGGAGTGGGGTGCCATTCCCTTCTCTAGGGGATCTTCCCGACCCAGGGATCGAACCTGGGTCTCCTGCATTGCAAGCAGATGCTTTACGCTCTAAGCCACCAGGGAAGCCCCAAATGAGATGATACATATCTTTATAGTTAATGGCAGATAATAAGCACCAAAGTATTTTCAGCTATTGCTAGAACTCAATCATTTATAACCAAACCTAGAAGTTTTGCCTGGGAAAAATGCCAAACCAGACAGTATATGGGACTGAACATAGAATCATCTCTGGAAAATCAGGATGTATGGCTCAGCTCAGTTCAGTGGCTTAGTCATGTCTGAGTCTTTGTGACCCCATGGACTGCAGCACTCCAGGCTTCTCTGTCCATCACCAACTTCTGAAGCTTGCTCAAGCTCATGTCCATCGAATCAGTGATGCCATCCAACCATCTCATCCTCTGTCTTCCCCTTCTCCTCCTGCCTTCAATCTTTCCCAGCATTAGTCTTTTCCAGTGAGTCAGCTCTGCTCATCAAGTGGCCAAAGTATTGGAGCTTCAGCTTCAGCATCAGTCCTTCCAGTGAATATTCAGGGTTGATTTCCTTTAGGAGGGACTGGTTTGATCTCCTTGCACTCCAAGGGACTCTCAAGAGTCTTCTCCAAGACCACAGTTCAAAAGCATCAATTCTTCAGCACTCAGCTTTCTTTATGGTCCAACTCTCACATCCATACATGACAACTGGAAAAACCATAACTTTGACTAGATGGACTTTTCTTAACAAAGTGATGTCTCTGCTTTTTAATACTCTGTCTAGGCTTGTCATAGCTTTCCTTCCAAGGAGCAAGCATCTTTTAATTTCACAGCTGCATTCACCATCTGCAGGATTTTGGAGCCCAAGAAAATAAAGTCTGTCATTGTTTCCATTTTTTCCCCATCTATTTTTCATGAAGTGATGGGACCAGATGCCATGATCTTAGTTTATTGACTGTTGAGTTTTAAGTCAGAATTTTCACTCTCCTTTTTCACTTTCATCAAGAGGCTCTTTAGTTCTTCTTCACGTTCTGCCATATGGGTGGTATCATCTGCACAACCCTAGTTATTATGATGTGGTTTTTAAATTAGTTTTATTTATGGCAACTGCAATTAACCTTTCTACCCACCCATTCTTAAATCTTTTTGTGTATCTCACTCTATCCAAAATGGCAGATATGTAAATTATATGATGACATTAGCAAATGGTATACCACATCCAAAATCTCTGGCCATTCAATTGATTGCTGGAATGGATCAGCCCCAAATATGGTTGGTAGATGTGATAATCACAGTAACTCAATTCATCATGGCCAGCACAAAGGTGGACAACCCAGTTTCTAGATTTGAGTCCTGTATAGCAACCTTCCTAACTTCTTCAAAGCCTTCATTGCTATTACTTTTTACTAGTGTAATTTTACTAGCTATAAACTTAGGGCTATGAAAGTTCAGTTATGAGTCATATTATTATGTCAATTCCAATTGATAGTTACGTGCTTTTCAGCTAAACTCAATGGTTCTTGTGTAAGTAATTCTTGAGAGTTAAATAATCCTTACCCATGAACCTCATTTTACTCTTCAGATAAAACATTTTCTTATTTTTATACCTACAAACGCTAGAAACATGATAGTATTTTTCTTCCTAGAGCTAGAAAGATGTAATAAGAAACCAAGCACATTTATGCAACCATGGTGCTAGCAGCTGGATAGTGTCAAAATTCCTTCATTTATTACTTTAGATTTACCAACAATTATGGCATATTTTAAAGTGACTTTCAGAGTTTGAACATACTTTACTTCTATAATCAAAGTATACTCCAAACAGATGGATAAAGGAAATGTGATCATTGACCTGTGAACTGACAGTTAGGGGCAATTGGGGGAGAATATGCAAAGTATGAGGGTTGCTGGAAGTTTCCTCCTTATATACCAAGTTTAGGAATTGAAGAAGCATAATGCTTTTCTGACTATTGGTGGCAAGCATATTCATCAGTTGCAGGCTTAGTGCCAGACTAGGATAAAGGAAACCTGAGTGTCAGCTAGTATTTTCACTTAACCTATGGAGTTCAATGTTTTCTTCTTAATATAAGAGAATTGATGTAGATAATCTTTAAGATGTGTGCTCTATCTGTAATTCAGTACTTCTAGGACTTTCTTGACAATTTAGGAGAAACTAATCCTACTTCAGATGGTGACTGTAGCCATGAAATTTAAAAATGCTTACTGCTTGGAAGGAAAGTTATGACCAATCTAGATAGCATATTGAAAAGCAGAGACATTACTTTGCCAACAAAGGTCTTTCTAGTCAAGGCTATGGTTTTTCCAGTGGTCATGTATGGATGTGAGAGTTGGACTATGAAGAAAGCTGAGTACCGAAGAATTGATGCTCCTGAACTGTGGTGCTGGAGAAGACTCTTGAGAGTCCCTTGGACTGCAAGGGGGTCCAACCAGGCCATCCTAAAGGAGATCAGTCCTGGGTGTTCATTGGAAGAACTGATGCTGACACTGAAGCTCCAGTACTTTGGCCACCTCATGCGAAGAGTTGACTCATTGGAAAAGACTCTGAAGCTGGGAGGGATTAGCGGCAGGAGGAGAAGGGGACCACAGAGGGTGAGATGGCTGGATGGCATCACTGACTTGATAGACATGAGTTTGGGTGAAGTCTGGGAGTTAGTGATGAACAGGGAGGCCTGGCATACTGTGATTCATGGGGTCGCAAATAGTCAGACACAACTGAGCGACTGAACTGAACTGAATCCTACTGCTGGGATAATAAATCTTATAATTGCATGATGCAAGAGAGAAAATTGAAGGAAGAGAGATAAACTCTCTAACAAGAGTCAGAACCAGGCCCCTTGATGTTGTCCCCATGTTTGGAAATGTTTGCAGTAGGGACTGTAGGCATTTTTGCCTAAGATCAGGGTCAACAGTTGCCACAGTTGTCCTGAGTTACTCTTAGTACTAAGCAGTCAGCTACGTAAGTTCGTGTGTGCCTAAAAATCCTTCACATCTCAGCATCTTGGCATTCCCTGGAACCACTTGATACTTCTGCCTCAGTTTCTCAAGATCAGTCATGACACAGTAAGTCATACAGGAAGGTGCACTTGGCATATAGTCAGTCCATCATTCGCTGCAGGATGACTAGTTTAGCTTTACTGGAAGAATTGATGAAGTTGAATTCCACCAAAATGGAATAAGGTTGGACTATCTGGATGTTACATGAGAAAGAGAAGTTCTTTTTCTATGTGGGAAAGAGAATTAAAGGAGATTTTAATGTACCCTTTCCTTCAAACCTCTGATTATAGAGACTAAGCCTTCATTTTATTGTTGTATACTGTCTTCCTTTCATTTGCTTTTTCATGTAAAGGTCATCTCTCTGACCTTTCAGAATCACTAATTGCATGGTACTTAAGCTGAATATATTTTTGAGTTGTATTTAAATGATATGATAATGGAATTTCTTATTACTTTGTCTCTAAGCTTTGGCCAAATGTCCTCAGATTGCTGATAACCACAATCAGAGATCCATTCTTCAGAAATTTGGCCTCACGTATGTGAATCACAAGAGAAGAAAGCAGTCATGACCTCATCCCCAGACACCTATAAAAGGTGAAGAGAAACAGAACCAAGTCATGCTGACATCCATGCTGAAGACATTGCAGAGGAGGTTACTCAGCGTCTGCCAAGACCATAGACACGCTTCATCATATATCCCAACAGGAACACTGAAAGTCCAAACTGAAGGAAATTTTAATATGATTGTAGCTACAGAACAAATATTTTATATCTCCAAGAATAATATGCTTTTTTGGTGAGTTGACATTTCCTGGCCTGCTTTCCTGCATGAAGAAGCTCAAGTTTCAGTACATTAAATTTATGATGCCACTTGGGCCTGCCAAGGGAATTTAAACAGATACTTGATGTCCTAAACTGAAGTTATAGTTTTAAAACCAACTCTATTTTGCATAAAACTGAGCTATGTACTTAAAAAAAAGAAAAAAGAAAAAAAAAGCAGTAACTACTCTGCATTTACCCCATTTCCAGATCAGGATGCTGGAGTCTTTTTATAATTGGTTGAGAAAATGTAATTTTAGCCACTGAAAGTTGGACTTCAAATTTTATACCCAATTAGAGGTTTCATTAAGCTTCATGTCATGTGAATTTGATTCCATGTCTATTTCTTTAATTCTTGCCAACTACAGCAGCCTTGAAATACTTGCCTACTCTAAAATTGTGCTTTGCATAGTAATTCCCAAAAGAAATCAAATTTAAACTTTGTCAGTTGGGGTTTTTTGTTTTGCTTTGTCTTTTAATCTCTCTCTTTATTAAGACTATTCTCACCTTGGTAGAAATAATCAATTTCATATGGGTCCTGGTGCCAATGTGCAGCTCCCAGACTGGGAAACTTTTCCTGATGGATCTGAAACAAATACTGCCAAACTTCCTAGGATCCCTAGTCATTGTGGAATGTCTTTTGTTTCTCACTGTGCAATCTCAGGAGCCCTGGGGGAATATAATTTTTATGTACTGAAAAGTCTTAAGAGCTACGAAGTATTGCCTTAGAGCAAGTCACTAGGCCTGGAGGAAAGAATGGTGACTTGGGAAAAGCTCTAAGTAAAATATCGTTTTGTTTTGTTTTGTTTTGTTTTCTGAATATTCAGAGGGATTATGTTAGAAATACCAACCCAGTAAGAAAAGATTTATGCATCAAGGTACAACACATCAGATTAAAGAGAACTGAGTTATTTGAGTTCTCAGGTATTTTCTCATGGGTCTGATTGACTTGGAGCTCTCTTCTGTGGGGGCAAGGGTGGGAAATACCTTACTCTTGCAACAAGTAAGCTTTTTTACTGCTAAATGAGGGCCTAGCATAGTTTCTGAATCAATAGTAAGTGCCCTTAAAAAGTGTTTGTTTTATTTCCTTGATATATTGTGCCTTTAAACAGTTAAAAATATTCTTTTTGTCCATTATGATGTTTTTCACTTTAAATTCTATTTGGTCTTATGTTAAAAATGCTACTGGCATTTTTATGCTGTATTTTATATATATATGGTCATTCTTTGATTTTCACACTTTCCACATACACCCTTTTTAATTTTTCTTGTTAACATTATACCTTGGGATCTTCTTTTTAAACAGATATGAAAACCTCTATCTTTTGATTGTTTTTATCCACTTATATTTGACTCTTACCCATTTATTAGCTCTAATTACTCTTGTATTTTCTTGTACACGTGTGTCTATGTGTATATGTGTGTGAGAGACTTTTAGTGCCCCCAGTTCCATGGCTAGCTAGCTAATATCAGTTGAACTTCATTACTACGGTGGACAAGGTTACACCTTTCTCAGGCTACCCAGTGGCAGCTTTCTGGCTTAACCCAACTCGGGGCAATGTAAGGAGAGAACACAACACAAGTAGAATGCTCTCCAACTTAGTCTGCTTTAGTTGGATATTTCCTTCCTGTCAGGGTTCTTGTTCCCTTTCTGATCTTTCTTAAATAGTTTCAAGTTTTTCCCGTGAATGTCCTAGGACCAATGCTTCTCTATCCTCACAGCACATTATTACCATCTCGATGGTATAGTGTCACCTTAAGGAATTCCAGTTTAATTGGTGTAGATTGAGATCTGAGAACTGGTAGTTTGTTTTTGTTTTTAGTGTATAGTTGATTTATAGTGTTGTGTTAGTTTCAGGTTTACAGCAAAATGAATCAGTTATACACACACACACACACACACACGCACACACACACACACACACTATTTTAAGATTCTTTTCCCATAGCATATTGAAAAGCAGAGACATTACTTTGCCAACAAAGGTCCATCTAGTCAAGGCTATGGTTTTTCCAGTGGTCATGTATGGATGTGAGAGTTGGACCATGAAGAAAACTGAGTGCCGAAGAATTGATGCTTTTGAACTGTGGTGTTGGGGAAGACTCTTGAGAGTTCCTTGGACTGCAAGGAGATCCAACCAGTCCATTCTAAAGATCAGCCCTGGGTGTTCTTTGGAAGGAATGATGCTAAAGCTGAAACTCCAGTACTTTGGCCACCTCATGCGAAGAGTTGACTCATTGGAAAAGACTCTGATGCTGGGAAGAATTGGGGGCAGGAGGAAAAGGGGACAACAGAGGATGAGATGGCTGGATGTCATCACCGACTTGATGGACGTGAGTCTGAGTGAACTCCAGGGGTTGGTGATGGAAAGGGAGGCCTGGTGTGCTGTGATTCATGGGGTTGCAGAGTTGGACACGACTGAGCCATTGAACTGAACTGAACTGAACTGAAATGAAGTAGAGTTCCATATGCTAAACAATACATCCTTTTTAGTTATCTATTTTGTATAGTGTGTATATGTCAATCACAATCTCCCAATTTATCACCCCCCCAACTCTTATCCCTAGTAACATAAATTCTTTTTCTGCCTCTGTAATTCTGTTTCTGTTTTTAGATAAGTGCATCTGTACTCTATTTTTAGATTCCATATGTTAGTGATACCATATGATATCTTTCTTTCTCTGTCTGATTTACTTAACTCAGTATGACAGTCTCTAGGTCCATCCATGTTGCTGCAAAATGCGTTGTTTCATTCTTTTTTATTAGTAACGTTCCATTGAAAGTGTGTACCACGTCTTTATCCATTCTTCCATTGATGGACATTTAGGTTGCTTCCATGTTCTAGCTATTGTAGATAGTGCTGCAGTGAACACTGGGGTACATGTGCTTTTTGAGTCATGGTTCTCTCTGGATATATGCCCAGGAGTAGGCTTGCTGGATCATACGGTAGCTCTATTTTCAAGTTTTAAAGGAGTCCTAGTACTGTTTTCCCTAATGGTAACATCAGTTTACATTCCCACCAACATTGTAGGAGGGTTCCCTTTTCTCCACACCCTCTCCAGAATTTATTGTTCGTAGGTTTTTTTGATGACGGCCATTCTAACTTCTTTGAGGTGATACCTCACTGTAGTTTTGATTTGCACTTCTCTAATAATTAGTAATGTGGAGCATTTTTTCGTGTACCTATTAACTATCTTCATGTTTTCTTTGGAGAAATGACTTTAGATCTTCCACCCACTTTTTGATTGGGTAATTTGTAGTTATTTAAAAATTCTACCACCCCTGGGGATTCTAATGTGCAGCCAGGATGGAGAACCCCACCACATTACAAATATCATCTTTCATGATTCATAATGTTTTCCTAGTACAAAGAACAAAAGCCTAGTACTGAGTGGCTGCTCTTCCTGGAGGCTTTTGGAAACTTCATATTTGTGGGAAGGTGTTTGTAGGGCTGTGAATACCTTGAGTTCTAGATCTATCCAAGAAACCTTAACAACATGTGTGATCCCATAGAGAGAGTGCCACCCTTCTCAGACCATCTGGTAGGAGCTTCTAGGTTGTCCTCAGCTGGTGCAATACAGAGAAAGGGTTCAAAACCAGGCCTAAGGAGAACTTTCTCTTCTTGTATCCCATATTCACTTTCCGTAGCCCTATCCCACTCCAGGCTTGTGTTTTCTTCCAACCCAAGGACTTAACCTCCTTTTGCCAACAGTCTCTCATAGGATTTTTGATTAGATGACCTGTGAGGCTTTAGAGGTTCTATCAGCCTCTTCTATGTTCTTTCTGGTATTGAATGCTTGGTCTGAAATGAACATTTTCCCTCAGTTCTGTTTTTCATCTCTCACTGACTTTGTTCATTAGCAATAATAGGTTTTCGTGTCTAAATGCCTTCTAGACTGATGAGACTATAATCTTTTTGAGGGTCAGAGCCTTTGCCTCTAGTAGCCATTATTGTTTATTCTGTGCCAAGAGTGGTGTTTGATTTGGTGCATAAAATTATCTTTATTTATTCCTGTTATCTTCAAACAGGTTGTCCATCCTAACAGCTTTGATTTATGGTTCAATAAAAATATTTCTTAATATTCAGATATAAAACATACATGAATTTAAACAATTTATAGAATTTATTTTACTCATTTCATAGGAGGTAAGCCTATAATTTCAATTCTGTTGTGGCGTCTAAGTAAAAATGAGCTTGTAAATCTCAAACTATTCTTAGTATGCAACAATGTTACTGTTGACACAAATCAATCTGATGTGTTTATTCTGGAAAAAAAATCACATTTTATGAAAGACATAGTCCTCTAAGATATTTTAGTTTCCTGGCTTATTGCTGCATACTGCTTTTTATGATACCTAAAGTCCTGACAGCAAATAGAACCTTATAGAGAAAGAAAAATAATTGAAGGCGTTTTATTACTCCTTTGGATAGAAGAAAGAGAAAAACAAGGCCAAGCTTTAGAGGGAATACCAAGTATAGAACATATTGGGAGCGTCAGGAAACAGAATCTGATGCCTTCAGTTAGTCACGGAAGATGAAGAGGGAAGGCATAGAGCACAGTGAACAAGCTATCTTGCAATAAGCTTTAGAGCAAACCTAGAGTCAATTACTTGCCTGAAGATGTGGAGGTGGTCCTTATGAAAAAATTAACCTGAGTCTATCTCTGCCAGGAGAAAGGGGAAAAAGGAAGACCTAATATTGGGCTTATAAAAAATTTACTGAAGAAACAAACTATAGGGACTGAAGGAGGGATGGAGAGAGTGAGAGTTCACAGAGCAAGAGAGAGTCAGAAGTACTTTCCATAACTAAATGATCTGTTGAGAGAGTTTTATATTTTCCTTTTGAGAAAACATTCCAGTTTAAATGGAATATAATGTTTCTACCCTTCACTTTCTGCCAAAAGGGTGGTATCATCTGCATATGTGAGGTTATTGATATTTCTCCCGGCAATCTTCATTCCAGCTTGTGCTTCTTCCAGCCCAGCATTTCTCATGATGTACTCTGCATATAAGTTAAATAAGCAGGGTGACAATATATAGCCTTGTCGTACTCCTTTTCCTATTTGGAACCAGTCTGTTGCTCCATGTCCATGTCTAAATATTGCTTCCTGACCAGCATACAGGTTTCTCAAGAGGCAGATCAGGTGGCCTGGTATTCCCAACTCTTTCAGAATTTTCCACAGTTTATTGTGATCCACACAGTCAAAGGCTTTGGCATAGTCAATAAAGCAGAAATAGGTGTTTTTCTGGGACTCTTTTGCTTTTTTGATGATCCAGCAGATGTTGACAATTTGATCTCTGATTCCTCTGCCTTTTCTGATACAAGATTGAATATTTGGAAGTTCTCGGCTCACATATTGCTATAGCATGGCTTGGAGAATTTTGAGCATTGGTTTACTAGTGTGTGAGATGAATGCAATTGTGTAGTAGTTTGAGCTTTCTTTGGCATTGCCTTTCTTTGGAATTGGAAAGAAAACTGACCTTTTCCAGTCCTGTGGCCACTGCTGAGTTTTCCAAATTTGCTGACATATTGAGTGTAGCACTTTTATAGGAGATATCCCACGTCCATGGAACATTGGACTAGTTCAAATCTGGGAAAGGAGTACAACAAGGCTGTATATTGTTACTTTGCTTATTTAACTCATATGCAGAGTACATCATGCAAAATGCCAACTGGATGATTCACAAGCTGGAATTATGATTTCCAGGAGAAATATCAACAACCTCAGATATGCAGATGATACCACTCTAATGGCAGAAAGCAAAGAGGAACTAAAGAGCCTCTTAATGAAGGTAAAAAGCAGAGTGGAAAAGCTAGTTTAAAACTCAACATCCAAAAAAACGAAGATCATGGCATCTGCTCCCATCACTACAAATAGATGGGGGAAAAGTGGAAACAGTGACAGACTTTATTTTCTTTGGCTCTAAAATCACTGTGGACAGTGACTGAAGCCATGAAATTAAAAGACACACACTTCTTGGAAGAAAAGCTTGGACAGACTAGACAGCATGTTAAAAAGCAGAGACATCACTTTGTGAACAAAGGTGCATATAATTAAAGCAATGATTTTTCTTGTAGTCATTTATGGACGTAAAAGTTGAACCATAAAGAAGGCTGAGCACTAAAGAATTGATGCTTTTGAATTGTGGTGCTGGAGAAGACTCTTGAGAGTCCACTGGGACTGCAAGGAGCCCAAACCAGTCAATTCTAAAGGAGATCAAAACAGTCAATCCTAAAGGAAATCAATCCTGAATATTCATTGGAAGTATTGATGCTGAAGCTGTAACTCCAATACTTAGGCCTCTGATGCAAAGAGCTGACTCACTGGAAAAGACCCTGATACTGGAAAATATTGAAGGCAGAAGGACAAGGGGACAAGGGGGCAACAGAGGATGAGATGTTTGGGATGGCATCACTGATTCAATGGACATGAGTTTGAACAAACTCTGGGAGATAGTGAAGGACAGGGAAGCCTGGCACACTACAGTCCATAGGATCACAAAGAGTTGGACTCGACTTCGTGGCTGAACAACAACACCACTATGCTGCATTAATCTGAAGCATCAAATATGCTTTTAAATTCAAAGGAGACATGTATGAAGTAAGAATTTTATGGGAATTTTTAAATTCATTAAGTCTCATTGCCATTTGGATTTAAAATTTGTTCGTTCCTAAGCTTGAAATCATTTCAGCTCTACATGTAATTTTAAGAGATTCAAGACTAAAAACAACAATGTTATCTAACTGGTGACCTGAGTTAAAGGACTGAAAGATTTTACAAGTCAATTTCAAAAGGAATTCAAAGGTATCAATCACCATGGCCAATGTCCTGCTTTCAATTAACGAATGAAAATCTCTGTAGAAAATCTACAGACTCCTATTACTAGAGAATGCCTGAAACAGCAATTGTTCTGTTTAACTTATTCTTAAACAATAAAACATTGTCTTTTCTTTCATATAAAATTTGAAAATTAGACAAAGCAGAATACCACCCATCACTTGAAGAGCTCTTGCAGCTGTCGCTCCCAGAATAAAAAGTCTATTGTTTTATAAACCAGATCTGTCTGGAGCTATCTACATTGCTAAAAAGAGCCAGACTGTCAGTGAATGGTTCATCTATAATCTCAGCAAGTTGGTTTATTGATGATTCAGTAATCCTTTGATTCCCTGAATTGAACAACTGGATTTTTTTTTTTTTTTCTCCTCAGTTGATAGATGTGTCTGCCTTCAGACTAAAAATCTACCTAAAGCTCTTAAAAGATAAATGCACACACTTTATCAGTTAGGGAGAGCATGTTTGAAGTCTCAGACCATTGATTCTCTGATGGTAGGAACCTCCTTAATTTCACTTTAGGTTAGTCTTCTGAAAAATGATGAGATAGAGTTTATATAAATTATGCAATAAGTTTCTCATACCTCTAAAGTTCTATAGCATTACCAAAGAATCTCACCCCATAATAGTAGTCTTTGGAATTTTTCATGTTGATAAAAAATTTGCCAGAGATATATTGTTCTCAACTTGACATGTCTCATGAATAGACACAGCCCTAAAAACGGGACGTAGGTATCATGTATATATTTGTCAATTTTCAGTCAAAAGTGAGTAAAATCAAAAGTTGTCTGAAAAGATGCCTTTTAGTTTTGTGTTTATATTGGCTTGTGGTTGCTATGCTTAGTTATTTAAACAACTACTTCTTAATTTATTATGCTTACTCAGTCCTGTCTGACTCTTTGCAACACAATGGACTGCAGCCCACTAGGCTCCTCTGTCCATGGGATTTCCCAGGCATGAAAACTGGAGTGGGTTGCCATTTCCTACTCAAGGGGGGGCTTCCCAACCCAGAGGTTGATCCCATGTCTCCTGAGTCTCCTGCATTGGCAGGATGGTTCTTTACCACTGCACCACCTAATACTTTATCTTAAATCCACAACTTGATGCAACCACTGTTGTGTTGTATTGAAACTAAACTAAAATTATACATGAATTATTGACAAATACTCTCATGGATTTTAATCATTGAACACTTTCTCCATTTATTTGAATGACATTTCTCCAGGTGTTTTTTTGTACGCACAGCAGGAGTGACTTAGACTTGAAGGCTTTGAGCACAGGCATGACGTGTGCTCTATGAATCAGCTCTGCACAGTTGAGCCATACATAGTATGAGCTTACTACACTGATTTTCAGTGGTTTAGGCACATAAACTATAGTACAACCAAAACTCACATCTAGATTTGAACAAAAGTTAAGCTAACCTTCTGGTATAAAGATCTTAAAATGTATTCCTGGTCTGGTTTACCACATTTTCCACTTTTCAATAAGATTAAACTGAAATAATCTGCACCAATAGCATGCTAACCCCAAAGAGAATAATTATCCAATTATCCATAAATCTCACAATAAGAATTTTGCTGGTAATTTGCAAATCTCTTTGATATATGAAGGCCTTGAGTTATGGATCTGAATAGGGCTGGCATTCATCAATCACTGCAAAATAATTAAGGGAAAATTATAACACGAGAAATGCTCACTGCAAAAATGGTAGAACCTATGAGGTATTATTAACCTTTAAAATATTCCTCTCTTTCTGGGAATATACTGTGTAATCAATTTTTTAGTTAAACATTGCCTTTTCCATCATATCCACTAAAGCACTGTTCCATGCTTTTCTTAGAACATTTTCTATAGTGTGTGCCTTTATATACCTTCAAATGCTCTTTTGACATAAATTTTGTAGTATTGTTTGAGCAACATCTTAAACTTTTCTAGAGTGTTGTTGTGTAAGTTTTTTTGTGTTTGACGTGAAGAATTTTTTGCATTGTTAAAGATTAATAATGAAGACAAACAATATCAAAAATACTATCAGACTTTTAAGATAGAGGATGGCATATTGATAAATACATTTTAAAAATAAACATTTATTTGTCATAAAAATTAAGTTTGGAGAAGTCTGAGAAAAACTACAAATATATGTCAACAAAAAAGAAGGTCATATGGTAGTTGATTACTGTGAACTATATCTAAGTAGTGTTTATCCATATACTATTTACATCTATGATGTGTAACTATATATACTATACAGTATATGTTTATAACTATTTTATATCTAGTATTTTTAAATTTTCATATTTTCATGAAGTAATCTTTGCATCTAATTACAAGCAATGATTTCCCTACCCCTTTGCTTAGTTTAGACCTGTTCCTCAGAAGTGAGTGCTTTTCTCTCTTTAGCTTTTTTTCTGAAAAATAATAATCTTCCAGTGCTAATTCTCTATCCATCATTTTGGTCATTGATTATCTTTTGACAAGACAGGTGAAACATATCTCTTTTTTTGCAAGACTTCTAGCTCCCCTTCTCCCATATTGAGTATATATACTTTTTCCTTGGGATTTAGTTCATTTTTAAAAATGTCCCATTGCATAGATGTACCATGTCTTCTTTATCTATTCCTTTGTTGATGGACATTTAGATTGCTTCCATGTCGTGGCTATTGTAAGCAATGCTGTAATGAACATTAGGATGCTTGTACCCTTTCAGATCATGTTTTTCTCTGGGTCATGCCCAAGAGTGGGATTGTAGGGTCATATGGTATTTCTGTTCACTGTGTGAGACACTTCTTTCCTATTTCCCTGGATTCTGTCATTTCCTTTCTTTTCCTTGGCTTTTCTTTTTCTTTTCTTTCTGAATGCTGTTTTGCTGCAATCATGCAAATTGTTTGGGTTTTGCCAGAGATTCTGCATTTCTGGATGATGCTAATGCTATTGGTCAAAAAAACACACCTTGAGCAGCATTGTCTTAGATTAGTGCTGTCCAGTCAAAACATAATGCAAGCCAAATCTATAATTTTTAAATTTCTGATAGTCATATTAAAAAAGTAAAAGGAACAGGTGAGTTACATGATTTTAATATTTTTGTTAATTCATATATTCAGACTGGTAGCACTCAACAGGCAATCAATATCTACTTATTCTAAAGATATTTTCAATATTTTTCATACTAAATATTTGAAATCTGGTACATGTATTACACTATACAGCATGTCCCAGTTTGGAGTAGCCACATTTCAAAAGCTGAACAGCCACATGTGGCAAAACATGGCCCAAGGGGACCTCCTACATATGTGCACTAGGACACACTGGGACATGCGTACAAAAATGTTCAGTGATGATGCTCAACATAGCAGAACAATGGAAAAATCTAAATGCTCATTAATGAATAAATGGCTACTATGCAGGATTCAAAGATCAACTGCAAACAACAAAAATAGAGATGGATATTAGGAAGAAAATTTGAATTAAAAAATTAGCTGTGCAAAACTACAATTATAATATCATTTTATAAAGCTCAAAGAAGTACAAAAGCCAAACAGTATACTCTTTTGGAATATATAAATATTTGTAAACTTACAAAAAAAAGTACACTAAGAGAGTGATGAAAACAGAAGCTTGTGAATATGATGTGGGAAGGGCATGAGGGTTGTGAGGGGCTGAGAAATGAGAAGAAGAGAAGCACATAAGAACTTGTGTTATCGGAATACACTAGTCCTTGGGCAGGTAGGATAGCCAAGGACGCTGTAGTTTATACAATGGTACTTCAACCTTTTAACGTGTTCTCTTGGCTGAGTTTCCCCCAGGAAGACAGAGCTGGCATGCACGTAGTTCCCTATGAGAAGTGATTCGAGAGAACAGGCTAGGGTTTTGGAAAAGGGAAACAAGGGAGATAAGAAAGCTAATGGAGTTAAGGATAACTGGGTCTCAAATCTGCCAGGACCTTCTGTGGAATCCAAAGAAGCCACCTCAGAATCCCAGGGTGATGCATTTATCACTGACACCTGACTCTCTTGGTCAAAACTGCCCCGCAGAACATTAACTTCCCACTTCCAGGCCGGGCAGGAATGACTTCCAGGAGGGACCAAGTCAGTTGCCCTGAGCCTTCCCTGTGGTGGTTTTTGGGAAGCCTCAGCCCCATGTGAGAGATCAGCACTTAGCTAAAGGAAGATGGTTGTGACAGGAAAGGCTGGAGGAATAAAATGTCCTTGAGAATGTGAAGCAGGAGAACCAAACAACTTCCCTACACAATGCATATATTCTTATGCAGGTATCAAATACATCTTAAAAGATAGTAAGAAAGAAAATTATATGTACTTTTATTCCTCTAGATAAAAATTATTTCATGGGTACTTCACACTTATCAGATACTACTATGTCCCTAACTTGGCTTAATAGAGTGTACATGACCTGGCATTAGCTGCTTCTCCAACCTCATTTTCTAACACCCTCTCTTTTCTTTACAGCAGTTCATCACCATTGCCTACAGATGTTCTGGGGGCTCACCAACTCCTGGCCTCGCCCTGGGGTCTTCACTGTTCCCTCTGCCAGGACGCACTTTCCATGGCTCACCTTGCATTGCATGAAGGTAGGTTTCTGCTCGCCATTCAGTTTCTCTTAGTAGTCTTTCTTGACCACCTCACCTTCACGTGAGCATCCCCTACCTGGCCCACTAGGGTGCCACTCTCTGTCTTCTTGTGCTGCTTTCCTTTGCGTGGCATTTTTCACTCTTTGATATTACATTATAAAAGTACTTTTGCCATCTGTCTCTCACTCAGGTGAAAGCTCTACGAAGGCAGGGATACTCCCTGTTCAATTCATACCTGTAACCCAAGAGTCTAGAATAGTACCTGACACCTGATGAACATTTCTTGAATGCCCTCTTAAGTTTCACTTTTGAAAAATTAAAAAAAATAGAACCCTAGCTAGTTCTCCTTTTACATTTCAGATTCATGTAGATTGAGGCTAATCACTCATGTAGCTTTATCAAATTTTCAATTTTCTATTTTTAAATTACATTTGATTCAGTCTACCACAACCTCACCTACACTTTTTCTTCAAGAACTCAAATCTGAAAACATTGCTTGGGAAATGCGGTCTCTTTGTAATTAGCACTGCCTTTTATAGAACCTAAACTGATGTGTAAGTTTTAATGACATCTAAAACTGGACAAATACACATGGCTTCCAGTCTACACAAAGCACTTCCATGAGTGCTTTGCATGGTATTATATAAAGTATTGCATAGAGTGGTCATTTGTTAGCTCTTCCAGACAAACACTCAGCTCCCATGAAAGCATATTTGAGGATACAGTTATAACCGAGTGGTTATGGGCTTCCTGAAGTGACATAGTCTGTGTGTTTGTGAATCAAAAGGGTTAGCAGAAATGTATTTCACAGTTTAAATAAATTTAGGATAATACTAATGTTTGTGCATATGAATTTAGCCATAGGTTATTGTCATAATATTTTAGCTTCCATTGAGCAATTTGGGTACTATTTGTAGTTGTTTTTCCTCTGATAAACTGTACATTTAAAACTAATTCTTAAAGCTCTCCACATGGGAAATGCTGTATACTAGCATATATTTTATATTAAGCCACATGGTCTTGCTCATAAGGCGAATGGCATCACAGAGCTGATCAATGGGAAGTAGTGCAAATGCTTCTTTGGTAGCTCTATTAACTTTCTTTTCTTCCCTGTTTCCCTTTTCCAAAACTCCTAACCTGTTCTCTGGTTAGAAGTTGTAACTCTGAAAGTGGAAAAATAGTGATACTTTAGTGTTGGCATTCAGGGCACCTACCTAGAAGGGGCTCAGATACTGTCTAGAGTCTCATCTTTGACCCGGCTACACATGATGGGTTTCTAAGGAGAAAGGACATTCACAGTCAGGGCTGGCAAAGCTCTACCTCAAAGGCAGCAATTTTGCTTCATTTGTGAGTGGGGCCCAACAGACCTAATGTGTCTGTTGATTGAGTTACTTAAATGCCAAATATCAATGATCAGTAGTCACTAAAATAAAAGCAAGAGGCAGATTTTGTTTTTGTGATTCAAAAAAAGTTAAAGAATTTTTTTTTTCTTTTAAAATAATCAAAAGTGCAGGAATCTTTTACTTGTAGCCTTACACCCAAACCTTTGCTACTTAGCTTCAAACTAAAGAATAAAGGAAACATGAAACACTGAAATAATTTGTATTTGAAGTTTTTTCCTCCTTCATGGCACTACATATAACTATGTGTGTGTACATGCATTTGTGTGTGTATAATACAAAACTTAGTAAATTTAGTAAAATGATGCCAAAATATAAAGAGCCCAAATACTGAAAAATAACTTGAAGTTAATAATTTTCCTACCACTGTAATAAAAATGGTGAACTTTTTTGTTTTTATGTTAGTTCTTTTTATATCAGGAGATTTAATGAACAGTTCTCAAAAAAGTGCCTGTTTAAAATGGCACTTTTTTTCTCAAGGGAATTTGCCAATAATTGGAATGTCTATATCTACATAGATAAGAGAGGAAAAAATACTGAAGACTTTCTAAGATATAATGCAACATTTCATCAAAGATTATAAGATAGAAACTGAGTACTAACAAAATTTAAAATTTTAAGAAATTTTAACTTGTGTTGCATTAGAGTGTTGTTTTCTGTGAATACACAATCCTCATTTTCTTTGCTATTTCATGCCAAGTATTTTGGCTGTGCCATCGTCAAATATCAATTGGGAAAAACACGTCTGTCAGCAGCTTATTTTCTCATCAATTTAAGGTACTAAACTATAAATTTGTTACAAACTGCAGATGGCCTCAAAGGCTGTGTTGATTGTATAGAAAATACACTGGATACTTTCTAAATGTACAGCAAAATACAAAGCATTTTTCTAAGTCAAGACATTATATCCTTTTCTTGAAAACCAAAAAAATTACCATTTAAATACTCTCCATTAGTATTTTTAGGAAACAGTGCAATTTCCAATAAAAAACAAGTTCAAGAAAAGATGTCCAAGAATTAACGAATTATCGTTAGGGTACCCTCAACCTCTGCATTCAACCTTCCCATTAATTAACCCATGATAAAGCCAGCATACATAGACCATATAGTTTAGGAAATCATATTTTCACAGTGATAGAAATGATTTAAAAATTAATTTATTGGCTCATTTACCAAATGCATAAAAGAAATTTCAAAGTAATAAAAGGCAAATCCCTATCTGAATAGATACTTAAAAAATGCTGATGTTGTTATGTAGTAAGCCAAGGTAACAACCAGTGTAGTATTTATTAATAACATTTTACCAGCTTCTAGAATATTTATTATTGCTAGGATATTTATTACTATGCTTCAAATGTCTTTGCAAAATTGAACTTTTAAAATTATATTTTATTGCTTTGAGAGGCCTGTTCTTTGGATGGGAGCTAATCTTCACTATTGTGTATTACAGTAAAAAAAATTTGAATATTAAATTTAAATATTTAAAGCTACCTTTCAATGAAATCCTTAAGAAGGTTAATTTTGAAAATGTGTTAAAGACAATTTTATAACAAGTTCTATGTATTCTGTGTAACTGATAAGATAAAAATTGGCCTTATGTACCTTAAAATACATTGAAAGTAACCAAAAATGAGCTCTAAAAGCCTCTTAATGGGATTTATGATTTACAGAGACCTCAGGACAATAGGTTAGTAAAATCTAAACTTCAGATTCCTCACCCATGAACTGAAGGCTTTGGACAGAATTATGTCTAAAACTCTATTAATAAGAACATTCTACAATTCTACCCTGGAAAGAGACAGAACCTTACTTAGTTATTGCTGTTTCATTAAACTAAATTCTTGACCCCTAATTATATCTCAGATTCTTAAAATAATTTTTTACATACTGTCAGTTATTATATTCTTATTTTTAATGACTTTAGATAATTTTACATGTAAAATCTTAGGGAACATTAATTGTTTTTGTTTGAATTTGTGTACATTTGTGCTTACAATATACTTTGAATAATTGTAATCAGTGTGTACTACCTGAATCTTAAGTTATGCTTTTTACATCACTTTTTTAAACTTCTTCACATGTATAAGGATGAAACTGGATTTCATACATAAAAAATAGTTTGAAAACTCTATATGTATATCAGAACATAGGTATTTTTGTTCATTTGAACGTGAGTCCTTCAAATTCAGGGATTCTTTATTATTTATCTTATCCTCTCTCTCCACAATCTAGCAGGGAGTTGACACCCAGATTCTCAGTAAAAATAATAACTATCACTAACATTTATTCAGCTCTTACATCAGATGTTGAACCAATTTCTCTGTATAGGTCATTCATTTAGTAATCACAAATAACTTTTTATAAAAGTACTATTATCAGTTTTTAAATTTATATTTTGTGTTATTTTAAATTGAAATGTAGTTGATATGCAATTTTATATAATTTACAAGTGGGCAATATAGTGAATCATAATTTTTAGAGTTTATACTCCATTTACAGTTATAAAATATTACTAATATTCCCTGTGTTGTACAATTTATCCTCGCAGTTTATTTTGTACATAATCGTTTGCATCTTTAATCCCTTACCCTATTTTACCCCTCCCCACTTCTCTCTCTGGTAACTACTAGTATGTCTGTGAATCTGCCTCTTTTTTGTTATCTAATTTTTTTAAAGAGAAAAATGGACTCAAAGAACTTAATTAACTTTTCCAGTTTATAAGAGGAAACACTAATTTTATAATCCAAACAGGTAACACTTAACAATCTCACTATAACTCATTTATTTCGCATTTATTAAATGACACTATATCCTATTTATAGTCCGTAATTTTTTAGCTACTTCCCTCATGAATGGGCAAGTAGACTGTCTTTAGACTGTCAGTAATATACACAATGATGCTACTAAGCACTTGTAATATACTTCAGTATATTACAGTAATACTGTAATATACAGTATGTATGTGTACATTATTCTCATACTCGAACTCAAAATGATAAGCAAAATGTGATCTATACATTGATGCAATGTTATTCAGCCGATTTTAAGAAGAAAATTCTGACACATGTTACAACATGGATAAGCCTTGAGGACAGTGAAGTAAGGCAGTCAGTAATCAAAGAACAAATACGGTGTGATTCCACTTAAATGAGGCATATGGGATAGTTAAATTCAAAGAGATAGAAAGAAGAATGGTGGTTTCCAGGGGCTGGAAGGAGAAAATGAAGAGCTGATGTTTAATGCGTATTGGGTTTCAATTCGGGAAGATGAAAAGTTCTGGAGATGATTGTGATGGTTGCACAGCAATGTGAATATAAGCAAAGCCACTGAACTGTACTCTTGAAAATTGTTTGAATGCTAAGTTTTGTTATACATATTTTATGACAAAAAGAACTCAAAATAAAGCTTTGTGAAGCACTATTTGCATCCCCAAAAGATATACTATTCCAAATTCTTATTTATTCTATGTAGATATAAGAGAAGACTTTGTATCTACACAAGTCAGAACTTCATTGGAGAAGTAGAACTTGGTGATGCAGATTTGGGAGCATTAGCAGATAGAGTGCCGGGAGCCACCATGGGAGATCCCATCCATGACAAGGTCATGTGGAAGAGAACTGTTAAGCAAGGCTTCAGGACTCAACAGGCTCCCTAGGCTTTCTTGAACATCTACCCCAAAACCAGAACCTGTCTGTTTTACTATTTCATGACTTTCACCAACTCCTCTGACATTAACAGGGGGCTAACCCTGACCACCTTTCTCTGGAGAAAATCAACTTAGGGCTATAGCTAATAAGTCTCCTGGACATGAGGGGACTATTTCCAATCAAACCCCCTCTGTCAGCATTCTAGCTTGCTTGGCAGGTATATCCAGACTCTTGCAGCTACACATATGATTATTTACAGCCTCCCAACTGTGAGAGGCACGAAAGCCTAAAACATAGAGCCTTTCAAAGAGTTAAAAGTTATTAGAGTAGTACTGGTGTAGGATTTCATTATTGGGCCAATGCTTCATTATTGGGCCAATAAGTTCCCATATCTCTTATCCACTGTGCACCTGCGAGTGCATTAGTTAACGTAGTTGGAAAATAAGAAAAACAAGTGTAGCCTTGAAATTAACCACATCAGACTTTTGAGCTAATTGGTTCTTTCTTATAACTCACTGCACCTTTGCTCCATGAGAAATGTAATTTGTTTAATACTTTCTAAGGCTGACATAGATTAGAAATATAAGAAAAATCATTTCAAGGGAAAATAAGTTTTCTGGTTGAACAGCCTTTATCAAAAGAGGGTCATAAAATGTTCACTGGCCTCCAAGGCCAGAAGATAATGTAAACAATATTGTTTATGGGAAAAGTTTGCAGAAAAAATCCTGGTTTCAATAAAGACAAAACAGATGTAATGTTTGGGCTGACTCTGTATGACTTTGCATCTTTCATTTCCCTGTATGTATAAGACAAGGTATAAAAGTACCTTTAAAAATAAAGCTATTGGGCCTCACTTGAAGAAGCTTGGTCACCCTGTGTTTTTCTTTTTTTCTCTTTTTTTCTCTCTTACTTTTTTTTCAGGCTGATACCTTGGAGCATAGAGGCTCCCTGTGTTCACTTATCTGTCCAGGTTTCTAAGACCTGAAAGGGAAGACGTTCTGCGTCTTCACTCCCTCGGGAGACCGGGAAGGCACCTGTGGCCTCTGTGAACAGGGCAAACTTCTTGTCTCGAAGTTTTATTTGTTCTCTATGTAAACCAAGGAATATCAGCCTCTTTCTCTCCTCTATTTTCTTATCTACAATATTCTTTCCTTATCTCTTTAAAATCATCCGCCGACACCGTTTTTCCTTCAGGTTCCGCTGGACCCCAGCAATAGAGGATATTTATGTTCCTGGGACTGAATTAGGCCAGTTAAGGACTATGGTTTTTCCAAGGGTCATGTATGGATGTGAGATTTGGACTGTGAAGAAGGCTGAGCACTGAAGAATTGATGCTTTTAAACGGTGGTGTTGGAGAAGACTCTTGAGAGTCCCTTGGACTGCAAGGAGATCCAACCAGTCCATTCTAAAGGAGATCAGTCCTGGGTGTTCATTGGAAGGACTGATGCTAAAGCTGAAACTCCAACTTTGGCTACCTCATGGGAAGAGCTGACTCATTTGAAAAGACCCTGATGCTGGGAGGGATTGTGGGCAAGAGGAGAAGGGGACGACCGAGGATGAGATGGCTAGATGGCATCACTGACTCGATGGACATGAGTTTGGGTGAACTCCCGGAGTTGGTGATGGACAGGTAGGCCTGGCGTGCTGCGATTCATGGGGTCACAAAGAGTCAGACACGACTGAGCGACTGAACTGAACTAAACTGAACTAAAGGACTATACAGAGATAAGATGGGAGGCGCAAGACTTGGCCTGAGCCATTCTAAAAATTACTGGCCAGCCAAGGAAGGACAAGTCTGCAAAGATGACTGAAGAACAGCTATAAAGGTTAAAACAAATAAAGAAAACAAAACAAAAAAAGAAAGAGAGAGAGAATGTGGTATCATGGAAGGAAAGAAAGAATTTCAAAAAGAAAACTTGACCTTGAGTCATTTAGGAATGTTTTACAGTGTTCTTTTGAAATTCCTTTCATCTTTAGTTTCCATGATTTTATCTTCTGACTTTCCTGTAGACTCCTTGGTCATTTCTTCATCATCTCTTTTATTTAGTGTCTCTGCTGCTGCTGCTAAGTTGCTTCAGTTTTGTCTGACTCTGAGCAACCCCAGAGATGGCAGCCCACCAAGCTCCCCCATCCCTGGGATTCTCCAGGCAAGAACACTGGAGTGGGTTGCCATTTCCTTCTCCAATGCATGAAAGAGAAAAGTGAAAGTGAAGTCGCTCAGTCGTGTCTGACTCCTAGCGACCCCATGGACTGCAGCCTACCAGGTTCCTCCATCCATGGGATTTTCCAGGCAAGAGTACTGGAGTGGGGTGCCATTGCCTTCTCCATTTAGTGTCTCTATTAAACCTTAATTTGATCTACACCAAGGTATACTTGCCCTAAAGAAGGGAATTATTAAACCTTAATTTGATCTACACCAAGGTATACTTGCCCTAAAGAAGGGAATTACTACCCTCTGCAGTATTGCCTGGAGAATTTCGTGGACAGAGAGCCCGGAGGGTTACAGTCCATGGGGTCACAAAGAGTTGGACAGGACTTAGCGATTAACACTTTTACTTTCAAGGTATGCTTGATGAGTTTAATTATACAAGAAGAACTGCTGATGAAACTCTACTAAGCTACTCTGTTCTTGGACAGGAACTATTGAGAGAAAAAATTTCACTGGAAATGAAAGAGACTAATGATGATTGACTGAAATGAAATTGTATCTCACAAAATTATTTTGCAATTAAAAAAGCTTCCCATCACCTAAAGAAAAAAAGACTATGATAAAGGACAAAATATATATTTTGGATGAAGACAGAGACTTCTGTATAGAAAAAGAAAAATTGAGTAGGAAATTTTGTGTGTAGTGATAAGGAATAAATTTTTCTAGTCAGGGAAGTTGTGTTTGTTTATTTTTACCAAAGTAAATTCTAATATGTTATCCCAGACAAGATTCTTCCTTTCAAAAATATGCAGTCTAAGTGGAGGTGGTGGTGGTTTAGTCGCTGAGTCGTGTCCGACTCTTAGCAACTCCAGAGGCGGCAGCCCACCAGGCTCCCCTGTCCCTGGGATTCTCCAGGCAAGAACACTGGAGTTGGCTGCCATTTCCTTCTCCAATAATTAGGCTAGCACTGATATAATTTGAAACATTGGTTTCAGGGAGTCTTATTTTTCACACTAGCTATAAGAAGTTTTTGAGACACCTGAACCATACTTTTTTGATTTCTCTAAGACCCAGGCCTGAATCATGAAAGCAAGAGAATCATGATTCCATGCATAGCAGATAAAAGACACTTGTAACCCCTTTGCTACAATGTTCCCTAAGGGTTGATATAAATACATTAACCATTATGCCAGGAACTAAATTTATACTCTAGCTTGTACAAGTGCATCATGACAAGCAATGTATTGTATGTTTCAAGGTATCATATTTAATTAAGGCTTTTTAACAGGTCTTTCCTTCTTTGGGAGAAGAATTTAAAACATTTAAAATAATGTTATCTGGCTTCCTAAAGTTTACTACAATTTGGATAAATTTTAAAAAAGTATTATAACTGTTTTGTAGAGTCCTATTATTTTTCTGAAATATAAACCAGAAAGATGAATTGAAATCACTTCCTCAATGAAAACCTCTAATAAATTCCAATAACTAATGCCTTTTATTACTACAAATTTTAATAATATAATGGTATTATTGTATTTTTGCAATATATTAAATTTAAAGTTATTAATATGTTTATATTCCTAATTATAAATTTATATATTTTATTATATATACACATATATATATAATTATCAATTCTCAGATACACAATTAACAAGTACAATGACATAACTTGAGAGAGTACTGTATGGTTTGTCCAGTGAAATGGTTGAAAGATCTATGTAAGTTTCATTAAAAGTTTATGACATTCAAAATGTGCACAATCTTTATACATCTATTTATACACTGAATTATGTTTCAAAAGTGCCTTGTGGTTAATGCTACTTCTTATAGATACACTAAGAATAATTTTTAAAAGATTAATTAAATAAATGCTCAGAAGCAGATATAATGCATACACATTATTACTATCTCCCTTTCACATGTGTGACCAACCTAGATAGCATATTGAAAAGCAGAGACATTACTTTGCCAACAAAGGTCCATCTAGTAAAGGCTATGGTTTTTCAAGTGGTCATGTATGGACTGTGAAGAAAGCTGAGCGCTGAAGAATTGATGCTTTTGAACTATGGTGTTGGAGGAGACTCTTGAGAGTCCCTTGGACTGCAAGGAGATCCAACCAGTCCATTCTAAAGGAGATCAGTCCTGGGTGTTCTTTGGAAGGAATGATGCTAAAGCTGAAACTCCAGTACTTTGGCCACCTGATGCAAAGAGTTGACTCATTGGAAAAGACCCTGATGCTGGGAGGGACTGGGGGCAGGAGGAAAACGGGACGACCTAGGATGAGATGGCTGGATGGCATCACTGACTCGATGGCCATGAGTTTGAGTAAACTCTTGGAGTTGGTAATGGACAGGGAGGCCTGGCGTGCTGCAATTCAAGGGGTCGCAAAGAGTCGGATATGACTGAGCAAAGTGAACTGAACTGAACTGAGGTTGTTGTCCACTCATCCATCAGCTGAGAGTATGAATCTGGGGAAACAATGAAAATCATTTCCTTGGAAACCTATCTTTCCACCCCTATCTCTCCCCAGTCTTCTATTACGACACTGCCCTCAACCCTCCTTCCACTTTCAACCTGTGACTTTCCTCCCACAGCTCTTCCACACCACTCTTTTCTTGCTTTCACCTCTTCCTTACCTTGAAACTCCTCATAGACTCAACTCAAATATCTGCTCTGTAAAATAATCACTGACTCTTAGAAAGGACTGAAGTCGCTTATTTGTACTGTCAGAATTTGTGGTATTTTGTACACATCTCTAAGTATTATGCATATGAACATTGTTTAATTAACATGTGAATCAAGGAAATGTCCCTCTAATGACTGCTTTTTATGTCTTAATTCTCAGGGCATCTTCCTTTGAAAATAAGGGTGTCAACATTTATATCATAGAGTTTTAGGTAACAAACTGTAAACATATACATTGAAGATTGAATATCTATATTGTCCTCTCACTTTGAATCAACAGAAAGTATTTTCTGGATCAATGCCATTTTCTTTATTGTAAGATCACTACTTTATATCTAGTCTTGCAAATTCTTTAGCTCAACTAGATTTTCCCTTTGTCTGAGTTTGGACAGTATGACCTTCAAGTCTTGGGTCAATGATGACAGTGTTTATAATGACAATAAATAATAGTTAATGAAATTTTTTGCTATTTAATGGTACAATTAGATTAATGAAAACATTCCTTAATTCCAGGTTGTTTTTTTTTCAAAGCCTCCTAGTACCTAAATAGTTGCTTAAGCCCTTAAATATGACTTATAAATCCAATGAGCACCTGTATTAGACTTGGCTAAAAGTTGAATATCTACAAGATAAATATTAGGCAATATAGTAGCCTCTTTTAGCATTGCTTAAGACTGATTGGAAAAGACCTCAATGCTGGGAAAGATTAAAGACAGGAGGAGGAGGGGCCAACAGAGGGCGAGATGGTTGGATAGAATCACTGACTCAATGGACATGAGTCTAAGCAAATCTTTAGGAGATGAGGAAAGACAGGGAAGCCCAGCATGTTGCCATTCATGGGGTCACAAAGAGTCAGATACAACTGAGCTACTGAACAGCAACAAGACCAATTGAACAAAATAATTACTCTTGAGGGTGATACTCCTACTGTATCTTTATAATTTTTTGTTATGGTTTCCCCATCAGTACTAATCTGAAAGTATTTTTAATGACTTGTCTTCATTCAATATCCCCAAAGCATTCAACATTTCACACACATACACACACACGCACACACACAACATCTTTCAAAGTTATATATCATAGGCTTTTATAACAAATAATTATATGATTATAATAGCAAAGGAAACTGGGATGATCAGTTTGGGGAACAAATAAAACCGACTCTTAGAAATCACAATTTGTGGGAGAAAATAGGTACAGGTAAATAAATGAAAGATGAACTTGCAGGTGGGATATAAGCATTAATTATCCTGTGGGCATCACTCAGCTATGTTTTGAAAAGGGAATAGAAAGTTTTATGTAGGATTGCTAATGTGTTATTTGGGTTTCCCTGGTAGTTCAGACGATAAAGAATCCACCTGCAATGTGGGAGACCTGGGTTCGATCCCTGGGTTGGGAAGATCCCCTGGAGGAGGGCATGGCAACCCACTCCAGTATTCTTGCCTGGAGAATCCCCACAGACAGAGAAGCCTGGTGGGCTACAGCCCATGAGGTCACAAAGAGTTGGACACAACTGAGTAACTAAACATGGCTCAACAGCATGCATCAATTAATTATACTTAAACTGGATGAAAACATCTGTGGTAAGGATGAAAAAATCTGGGGTAAACTTATTTGTATAATTCCTATAAGGAGACATGAATAATTTAGAAACATTGAATTTAGATGTGCCACAAGCCTATAAATCCTGTTTGTTCTGTTAGATGAACAAGTTTATGTCAGAGTGGAGAATGGCAACTATCTCGTGCGATCTGACTTAAGACAAGGAGAGATGGTGGAGAGGAGCAGACACTGGGGGAGGAGTCTGGGTTCCAGACCCCATGTCATCAACACAGGCTATGTGATGAGCCTCTAGTTCCTACCGGCAAAATAGGGGTCCCATCTGCCTTCCTAACACATGATTAAATGAGATGATAAATGTGGAACCTTACAAAAGCTGAAAGCTACAATTAAAACATGATTATTATAATTTATGTGTTATATTTAATCAATAAGAAAACCAGCTTTTAAAACAGAAAAGGACATTAAATGGTTTTCAAGTGTGTCCACTGAAAATTTTCTATGGGACCCCAATATCCATAGTGTGTGGGTTAGTCAGGCAGTCATGTCTCACTCTTTGTGACCCTATTGGCTATAGGCCACCAGGCTCCTCTGTCCAGGGGATTCTCCATAGCTGTTGTTGTTCTGTTTCTCAGTTATGTCTGACTCTTTGGGACCCCATGGACTGCAGCAGGTGAGGCTTCCCTGTTCTTCACCATCTTCCAGAGCTTGCTCAAACTCATGTCCATTGAGTTGGTGAGGCTATCCAACCATCCCATCCTCTGTCGTCCCCTTCTCCTGCCTTCTATCTTTCCCAGCATCAGAGCCTTTTTCAAATAGTCTGCTGTTTGCATGAGGTAGCCAAAGTATTGGAGCTTCAGCTTCAACATCAGTCCTTCCAATGAATATTCACGGTTGATTTCCTTTAGGATTGACAGGTTTGATCTCCTTGCAGTCCAAGGGACTCTCAGGAGTCTTCTCCAATACCACAGTTCAAAGGCATCAATTATTCAGCCCTCAGCCTTCTTTATGGTCCAACTCTCACATCCATACATGACAACTGGAAAAATCATAACTTTTACTAATAAATATTTGTCAGCAAAGTGATGTCTTGCTTTTTAACATGATGTCTGGGTTTGTCATAGCTTTTCTTCCAAGGAGCAAGCCTCTGTTAATTTCATAGCTGCAGTCACAACCTGCAGTGATTTTTGGAGCCCAAGAAAATAAAGTCTGTCACTGCTTCCATTGTTTCCCCATCTATTTCCTATGAAGTGATGGGTCTGGATACCATGATCTTAGTTTTTCGACTGTTGAGTTTTAAGCCAGCTTTTTCACTCTCCTCTTTCACTTTCATCAAGAGGCTCTTTAGTTCCTCTTCTCTTTCAGCATTAGATTGGTATCATCTGCATATCTGAGGTTATTGATATTTCTCCTGGAAATCTTGATTGCAGTTTGTGCTTCATCTAGCCCGGCATTTCACACGATGTATTCTGCATATAAATTCAATAAGCAGGGTGACGATATAAAGCCTTGATGTACTCCTCTCTCAATTTGGAACCAGTCCATTGTTCCGTGTCTGGTTCTAATTGTTGCTTCTTGACCTGCATACAGATGTCTCAGGGGGCAGGTAAGATGGCCTCGTATTCCCATCTCTAAGAATTTTCCAGTTTGTTGAGATCCACACAGTCAAAGGCTTTAGTGTAGTCAATGAAGCAGAAATAGGTATTTTCTGGAGTTCTTTTGATTTTTTTCTGTGATCCAACAGATTTTGGCAATTTGATTCTGGTTCCTCTGCCTTTTCTAAATCCAGCTGGAACATCTGGGACTTCTCAGTTCATGTACTATTGACGCCTAGCTTGGAGAATTTTGAGCATTACTTTGCTGGCATGTGAAATGAGTAGAATTGTAGATAATACCAAAGAGAGAACATCCAGCTGATCTATGGCAGGAAAGTCCAGGATCCTCTTTGTTGAACCTTTCTCTTATCCTGTCGGACAGCCCTTAAGGCATCTCAACTCTCTCCTAATAACCACAAAATTCTGTTTAACACCAAAGATCCAGGTCAGCACTCACACTTTGCAGATAAGGAGTCTGAAGGCCAGAAAGGCCAGGCAACAAATCTATGGTGTCTTGGGAACATAGATAGGCTGTGGTTTCACTTTTAGCAGTTTCTTTTCTTTTCTTTTTTTTTTGACAATTTGCTCATGCAGTGCCTTCTAAGAAAGAGCTCTACTTAACACATTACTGTTTTCATGGGTTCACTGAAAGGTTACTGCCAGTGTAGGAACAGATCAGGAGAGCAGTGTGCACAGCCAGAATACAGCACAAGCACCGTCAGCACTAAGCCCAAGGTAGCTGCCTGGGAGAGATGATTCATTCATTGCACAACACATTTGCCATGCGCCGATACTAAGCATACTTCGCTCAATTTTTTTATAAACCAAATCTACTTACATCACATGTCAGATAATGAAATTCCTTTTTTTATGGAAGTATAGTTGGTTTACAATGTTGTGTTAATTTCCACTATATAGCAATATGACTCAGTTAAACATATACTATATATATTGTATCATATATTCTTTTTTATATTCTTTTCCATTATGGTCTATCCCAAAATATTGGAAATAGTTCCCTGTGCTATACAGTAGGACCCTGTTGTTCATCTATTCTGTATGTAATCATTTGCACCCACTAACCCTGAGATGGTGAAATTTCTAATAATTTGTTCTGGGAATTTTTTAGGTAGTAGAGACAAAGCACATAATTTCTATTTTTACAGATAATGTTGTGTAACTCCAGATACTAAGACAGTCTTAATCATGCTCACTCATACACACACACACACACACACACACACAGACATAAACACGTAAGGCAAAAAGAAGATAAACATGTATGATTAAAGTAAACAGTTTTCTCAAAAATACTAAATACTATACCCTAGTACATAAGTCCTAGACATTTAACAAGTAGAAAGGGTTATTACAAACTGTCCCAAACTAGAAAGAAAAAGTTACAACATACTCAACACAAGATACTCATGTGTTTTATGTTTCATAGATTTCCTTGTGAAAAGTTTCACTTCTGTCCTAATACATTTAATAAAAAAAATTAAATATTTAGAATAATAAGACCCAAATTAGGAATAAGTGTTTTAAAATTCTCTATTCTCTATGGCTTAACTTTGCTAAAAAAAAAAAAATACAGTTCATTTTTTAATGTGGGAAAAGTTTTGAATAAAACAAGAGGAGCCCTCAGGGGATGAAACTTAAATATGCCTGGAAATAATACTTTAGGAAAAAGGGGAACATTTTTGATCCAGCGGGAAAAGCTAGAATTAAATTTATGTTGTAAAAATATAAACAAAGGATAGATCAAAATGTTATTAACTAGAATGTAACTGTACAAAAAGAAATTAGCAAAAGAACTTTAAAGAATAAACAGTATGGCAAAGGGAATAATCTTGATTACATATTATAAAAATAAGCAAATCTAAATAGAAAAGGATAGTTAAGAAACAAATGAGAATAGATAGTACAGAAGTCAGTTAAAGTTTTGCCAATGATTTAAGATGAGTTTGATAATGTGTGTGAGTCAGCAGTTATATCTTTGCCAAAGTTATATCTTTGGCAAACATTAATGAAGAATTGTTTGTTCATTGTAATTGGAGTATTTTACACATGAAAATCTTTATTTTGAATATTTTCTTTGGTTGATAATTGAATTAATGAAAACTCCCACCTCCACCCCCAATACTTGACTTAATTAAAATTCTTGGGTTCAGAATCTGTTTCCAGCTTCTCAGGCAACCTCACCAAATAGATGGAATTAAGTAAAATATCTTTCACACTTTCAAGTAATTTTATTCTGAGATTTGTCAAGTCAGCTAAATCTCTCTTCTCTATTTCTCTTTGCTTTCTCCAGCATTACTTTATTCTCTTTATTCTCTACTCTCTGCTGGAATATGAGCCCCATCCTGTTTTTCTTTCTCTGTTTCTCTTAATCAAGAGAGAGAAGCAGGCCTGCCTTGGTCACTTGATCATGTAACACATTTGAGTATAATTAAATGACTTCTTTTGTGCTGTTATAATGTCCCAGCTGTCAGTTCTGATTTAGACATATTTTAGACTCATCTTGAGCTAATAATGAATTAATTTCTCATCCTAATGAACTAAGTAATTATATACTAACTTGGGACCAGTTAGAATGTATTTTATCAAACTTTTCTTTGAAAAAAAATTTTTTTTTCTAAAAACTGTTTTGTGAGTTTAGGGTAGATTAGGAGAAATTTCTTCATTAGGAAATATTACCACTCTCAATCAATATTTTTATTAAAACCCTACCTTTCAATTATAGCAACTGTACATGATAGACACAAAGAATCAGATACCTTATCAACAGAGACAATACATATTCTCACAAGTCTATGGCAAAATAAACAATGGTACATTTTATAAACTGGACCCAATAAAAAGGCTGTTAAAGAAACCTGGCTCCCTGTGTATGACTTTTTCTCACACTGTGTATCCTCATTTGGTGAAGACCTGAGCCTCCTGTATTGTTGAAAGATTCTCTTCACAATGACAATTTGACTGGATTGGCAGTCTTCCAGCTTCTTTCTCCCAGGAGGATTGGGTGGGGGAGACAGTGGGAGGGAGAATTAAAAATTTTACTCTACTTCATTTTTAACCAATGACCTCTGTTCTCTGGAAACAGGGAAATGCATAACCCAGAGCTGCTAATTGGCCTTATTCCTTTATGTTATTCATGGGAAGAAATGTTCTGCTTTTTCATAATAAAACAAAAGCTCATACTTTAAATGCCTTCTAACCATCATAGTTCCAGTATGTGAAGGATCCTATGATTAACTGAATATAAAGTAGATATGCTTTGGAATTTCATTCATCACATCAAGTGACTTTTTGTTTTATTTTACAATTGGAACACCACATGCTGCTGCTGCTGGGGCTGCTAAGTCGCTTCAGTCGTGTCCGACTCTGTGCAACCCCATCCCTGGGATTCTCCAGGCAAGAATCCTGGAGTGGAGAACACTACATAGAGCAAAGATTTTAGCAGTGGAAATACTCTACCCTTTATAGCCAGAACTAGAATGCAATTGGTGAGGAATTTATCTTGGGGATACAATGTAGAGAGGTGCTGGAAAATTAAAGAATCAAGATAAGTATAGTGCAAGATGTATAAAAATAAAAACTAATGTAGAAAATGCATAATGAATAAAATATCACGTTTAAAGACAGATTCATGTTAATTACTTTTCCTTTTGCCTCAAACTATGGCTCAGCACAGTACAGGCATTGTCTCTGAAACTTCAATGTCAATGGCCAATATTGAACACATTATTTAGTCAAGATTCATTTGTTCAGCTAAAGACATACGAAGTGACTAAACCTGCAATTTGTTTATTGAAAACATCTATCAGTTTGGTCCCAACTTGATGTTGCCTTAAACTGATAAAATTGACAAATCATTTTAATGACATGTAGACTTCATCATACTTTCTCTTTTGTGTCTTTCTCAATTTTGCTGTTCCCTTTTTAACTTTTTCCCTCTTGTGGTTTTATTTCTTATGAAAATGATGTCTGACCTTTTGGGGGACTACTTTCATTATGTTGTTGTAACAGATTTTTGAGGGCTTCACTGGTAGAACTTTGCTGGACTTACTTCCTCTCCAGATCTTTTAAAATTCACTAATAAAGAGAAGGGAAGTGATAGATCAAAATTTAAAAGCCTTGATTATAAGCCTAAACTTGAATTTCCTCCTGAGATTTATTATCATTTCTGAAACTTAGTGTTTTTATCACAACTGACAATGTGTAACTTTTTTTTTTTTCCAAATAAATGACTCTAGTTTAGTAGTGAGACAGAAATACTCCCTGCAGAGTGCAATTGCTGGTGTAGCATTTATAATGTTAAACACCTCAGTTAAGTCCATTCCTCTTAAAATTCTGAAAAAGTTATACTGTTAGCCACACAATTGTGTTCAGCTCTTTGTGACACCATGGACTGTAGCCTGCCAGGTTCCCCTGTGCTTGAAATTGTCCAGACAAGAATATTGGAATGGGTAGCAATTCCCTTCTCCAGGAGATCTTCCTGACTCAGGGATCAAACCAGGGTCTCCTGCATTGCAGGCAGATTCTTTACCATCTGAGCAATGAGGGAAGCCCCTTTTAAAATCCTGAATGAACCCAAATCATCCAGCTCTTAGACTAACTTTAATATCATAGTACTTCAGATAGAAACTTCTAATGAGGATACTCTTCACTCCTCCTTCCCTTCTTTTGTAATATTGTTGTTACAGTTTACTTTTACATTATACTATGAACTCAAAATAATCACTACTATTTTTGCTTTAGATATACAATTTTAAAATAATAAAAATGTCTCATATATACCTGAATTTTAGCCACTCCCAGAGATCTTCATTTTTCGTATATACAAGGTATCTGTCTGGTGTCATGTTCCTTCTACCTGTAGAATTTATTATAAAATTTCTTGTAGAGTAGTTCTGCTGATAATAATTCTATGGTCTTATTTGTCTGCAAAAGGCTTTAATTACCCTTTATTTTGACATTTTCTCTGGTTATAGAATTCTGGGTTCTTTCAGTACTTTAAAACTGTCACTGTAGATTTCTGGTGTGTGTAGTTCCTAACAAGAGAACTGCTGTAATTCCCATCTTTGTGCTTCTGTAAGCAGTGTAACACTGCAGATAGAGACCCACTTGTCTCCCAAGAAGACTCCTTTAGTATCATTAAGCTTGGCACTTAGCATGCTTGGATAGATTTGAATCCTTTCAAAGATACATAAAGAGAAAAATGATGCATTAAATGTGGGACTTGTGCAAATTTTTGTTGAAAAAAAAAGCACATAATGCATGCAAAAGATAGATGAGGAGACAAGATATTTTGATTACATACCCACTACAGAGAAAAAATTTGGATAAAAACTTCTTTGAACTTTGAAGGATATTAAAGAAAACCTAGACTGGGTGGGGGAAGGGAGGGAGGAACATGAAGACAACATTGCTGTTAAATGCTATAGGTGTTTTGAATCCTGGAAACGGAGTGTAAGTATAACAGCTCCAGCACCTCAAGTGGTTTCCAAATGCCAGATGAAATTAGGAAATTTTGAAGGCATTTACCGATACTCCCTTTATATAATTTCTCTCAACATGCTGGGTCTCTCTTTTGAAGTAGAATTATGTGATTATAAGTATAACCTATAAACTAGAAATTTTATAATCTGTAAATTAGAAATATAATTACCATTCATATAAGTTTCACTATATCTGGCAGCAATTCCTTTATGTCTGTGTTTGGCACTATTCCCTAATTAGCCCACCACATTTTTCATTTCTCCCTCATCATTTCAATCAGGGTCTGGAAGAAGAATGTGTAACCCCCCTTTGCTATCATCTTACCTAGAAATTTGTATAACTGGTTATAAACAAAACAAAAGATACCACCACCAGCAAATAGAAAATTTATATCTTTTGTGAAGTTTAGAATCTGTGATCACTGAAGTAATCAACATTAGTTAATTTTCAAATTAAAGCCCTAACTACAAAACAGATGTTTCTGATTATTAATTAAAAAATAATAAACATTAAAAATTTGAATAAATAAAACATCTGTTTTATAGTTAGGACTTTAATTTTAAAATTTGGATATATATTAATATAGTATCTTAGTGATAAAAAGTAGAAATTATAGGTTAGTGAAAACAAAATATAGTCGTGAACAGTCACCATTCAGGGTTAACAATTGATCTATTAGTCTGGTGCCTTTAAACTTTTGGAAAATCTGTTTGTCACCCTTGCCTCCCCAAATTAACAAAATATTATGAATATTTTCCTAGAAAAATTGTTTCCTAAGGACATCTCCACATTGTATCACATTCACTATTGTTGTTGTTAGACATTTTCCAATTATTTGCTGTGCTATGTTGTGCTGTGCTTAGTTGCTCAGTTCTGTCCAACTCTTTGTGACCCCATGGACTGCAAAATGCCAAGCCTCTCTGTTCCTCACCATCTTCTGAAGTTTGCCCGAGTTCATGTCCATTGCATCAGTGATGCAGCCAGCCATCCCATCCTCTCATGCCCTCTTCTCCTGCCGTCAATCTTTCCCAGCATCAGGGACTTTTCCAGTGAGTCAGTTGTTTGCATCAGATGACCAAAATACTGTAGCTTCAGCATCAGTCCTTCCAATGAATATTCAGGATTGATTTACCTTAAGATTGACTGATTTGATCTCCTTGCTGTCCAAGGGATTTTCAGGAGTCTTCTCCAGCACCACAGTTCAGAGGAATCAATTCATTGGCACTCTGCCTTTTTTACAGTCCACCTCTCACAGCCATACATGGCCCCTGGGATGACCATATCCTTGATTATATAGACCTCTGTCAGCAGAGTAATGTCTCTGCTTTTCAACACAGTCTAGGTTTGTCATAGCTTTCCTGCCAAGAAGCAATCATCTTTTGCTTTCATGGCTGCAGTCACCATCCACAGTGATTTTAAAGCCCAAGAAGAGGAAATCTATCACTATTTCCACCTTTCCCCGTTATACTTGCCATGAAGTAATGGGGCCAGATGACATGATCTTAGTTTTTTTAATATTTAGTGTTAAGCCGGCTCTTTCGTTCTCCTCTTTCACCCTCATGAAGAGGCTCTTTAGTTCCTCTTCACTTTCTGCCATTAGAGTGGTATCATCCGCATATCTGAGGTTGTTGATATTTCTCCCATCTATCTTGATTCCAGCTTGTAACTTATCCAGCCTGGTATTTCTCATGATGGTCTCAGTGTATAGGTTAAACAAATAGTGTGACAACAGACAGCCCTGTCACTCCTTTCTCAATCTTGGAACCATTCTAACTGTTGCTTCTTGAACTGCATGCAGGAGATCAAGGAGACAGGTAAGATGGTCTGGTATTCCCCTCTCTTTAAGAGCTTTCCGCAGTTTGTTATGACCCACACAGTCAAAGACTTTAGCATAGTCAATGAAACAGAGGTAGATGTTTTTCTGGAATTCCCTTGCTTTCTCTATGATCCAGTGAATGTTGGTAAATTGATCTCTGGTTCCTTTTCCTTTTCTAAACCAGCTTGGATATCTGGAAGTTCTTGCTTCATATATTGCTGAAGCCTAGCATGGAAGATTTTAAATATGACCTTACAATGTATGGCAAAACCAATACAGTATTGTAAAGTAAAATAAAGTAAAAATAAAAATTAAAAATTAAAATAATAAATAAATAAATATGACCTTACTAGCATGGGAGACGAGTGCAATTGTCTGATGGTTAACACATTCTTTAGTACTGTCCTTTTGGCAATTGGGATGAGGAGTCCTGTGGCCACTGTTGGGTCTCCCAGATTTGCTGACATACTGAATACAACATCATGATGGCATCATCCTTTAGGGTTTTGAATAGCTATACTGGAATTCTATCACATGCCCTAGCATTATTAAGAGCAGAGGTTCCGAAGGTCCATTGACTTCACACTCTAGAATGTCTATCTCAGAGTGACTGATCACCCATCATAGTAATCCAGTTCATTAAGATCTTTTTTGTGCAGTTATTCCATGTATCCTTTCCATCTCTTTTTGATCTCTTCAGCATCTACTAGGTCTATATAATTTCTGTCCTTTACTGGGCTTATCTTTGGCCAAAATGTTACACTGATATTTTCAATTTTCCTTAAGAGATCTCTAGTCTTTCCCCTTCTGTTGTTATATTCTAGTTTTATACACTGTTCATTGAAGAAGGCCTTCTTGTCTCTCCATGCTATTCTTTGGAACTCTGCATTTAATTGGCTATACCTTTCCCTTTCTCCCTTGCTTTTTTCACCTCTCTTATTTCTTCAGCTATTTGCAAAGTCACCTCAGACAACCACTTTGCCTTCTTGCTTTTCTTTTTCTTTGGGGTGGTTTTGTTCACTGCCTTCTGTACGATATTATACTGACCTCCATCCACAGTTACAGTTCTTCAGGCACACTGTTTACTAGATCTAATCCCTTGAATCTATTTGTTACCTTCCCTGCATATTCATAGGGGATTTGATTCAAGTTGTACCTTGCTGGCATGTAGTTATCCCCACGTTCTTTCATTTAAGCCTGAATTTTGCTGAGAAGCTAGCTAGTGATCTGAGCCAGAGTCAGCACCAGGTCCTATTTTTGCTGGCTATGTACAACTTTTCCATCTTCGGCTATAAACAACGTAATCAATTTGGTTTCTTATTGACTATTAGGTGACTTGTACGTGTAAAATAGTCTCTTGTGTTGTTGGAGAAGGGTATTTGCTATGACCAGGGCATCCTCTTAGCAGAAGAATTCAGTTAGCCTTTGCCCTGCTTCATTTTGTTCTCCAAGGCCAAACTTGCCTATTATTCCTTGTCTCTCCTGACTTCCTACTTTTACATTCCAATCCCCAGTGATGAATAGAACATCAATTTTTGGTGTTAGTTCTAGGAGATCTTCCAGGTCTTCATAGAACTGATCAACTTCAGCTTCTTCAGCATCAATGGTAGGAACGTAGACTTGAATTACTGTGATGTTGAATGGCTTGCCTTGGAAACTAACAGAGATCATTTTGTCATTTTTGAGGTTGCCCCCAAGTACTGCATTTTGGACTCTTTTGTTGATTATGAGGGCTATTCCATTTCTTCTATGGGATTATTGCCCACAATAGTAGATATAATGGTCATCTGAATTGAATTTGCCCATTCCTGTCCGTTTTAGTTCACTGATTCCTAAGAATGTTTATCATTATAATCAGCCTAGTTGTTGAAGAGCATTGCATCTTCAAGAGCTCATATTAAATAAATAAAACAGCAGTTTCAGGTCAATACATATATTCCTGTCTTAGGAGCCACATCTCCAGATGGCACTTTATAAAAATAATACTAATCAACACAGAGTAATATATGAAACCCATTGACTTCTATAGTCTCATTAATACTAGAGATAATAAAATGTTCTGTATCTATTATATGTGAACAAAAATGGGATCCCATTAATTATTTCAATTTGTATTCCTCCTCATCCATATTACAATGTTGTTATATAGGTTTAATTATTAAATTTAATATAAATTAAGATATAAAATATTTAGTAGACAGCCTGATACAGACTTGGAGATCAATAAATCTGTGTGTGTTTTTGCATGTATTGGTATTATTGGTGTATATGTATATATAATATATATATATTTGTAAGAGAATATATATAGTAGTAATGTGATAAGCTGTACTCTTGTTTTAGTTGAAGTCATGAAATGGATATAATATGTATATCCAAAAGATAAAATACGTACATATATATATGTGTGTGTGTGTGTGTATTTGCTTTACAATGTTGTGTTAGTTTTAGCTATAGTGTACAGCACAGTGATATATATAGAGATATGGATATGTAAATATATCTCTATATATTCTTTTTCAGATTATTTTTCCTTATAAAATATTACAAAATATTGAATATAGTTCTCTGTGCTATACAGTAAGTCCCTGTTAGTTATCTGTCTTATATAAAGTAGTGTGTATATGTTAATCCCAACCTCGTAATTTATTCCTCACTCTCTTTCCCCTTTGGTAACCATGTGTTTGCTTTCTATGTTGGTAAGTCTTTGTTTGGTAAATAAGTTTATTTGTATCTTTTTTAAGATTCAATATACAAGTGATATCATAAAATATTTGTCTTTCTCTGTCTGACTTGTTTCACTTGGTATGATAATCTCTAGGTTTGTTCCTGTTGCTACAAATGGCATTTTCTAGCTCTCTGGTGATGTTCTGGTGATGTTCCATGACTTGTATTCTTGTAACTCTATGTATTCATGGTTTTTTAAATTTTTACATTGGAGTACAGTGAAAATGCTGGCTTAAAATTCAACAATCAAAAAACTAAGATCATGGCATCTGGCCCCAGCAGTTCATGGCAAATAGATGGGGAAACAGTGGAAATAAACAGACTTTATTTTCTTGGGCTCCAAAATCAGTGGATGGTGACTGCTGTCATGAAATTAAAACACACTCCTTGGAAGAAAATTAATGACAAACCTAGACAGCTTATTAAAAAGCCGAGATGTTATTTTGCTGACAAAGATCCATATAGTCAGTAGTTATGTATGGACAACAAAAAAGGCTGAATGCCGAATAATTGCTGCCTTCGAACTGTGGTGCTGGATAAGACTCTTGAGAGTCCCTTGGACTGCAAGGAGATCAAACCAGTCAGTCCTAAAGGAAATCAACTGAATATTCATTGGAAGGACTGATGCAAAGATATATATTATATCTCATTAGAAAAGACCCTGATGCAGGGAAAGATTGAAGGCAGGAGGAGACGAGGACAAGATGATTGGATGACATCATGGACTCAGTGGACATGGGTGTGACCATCTCCAGGAGATAATGAAGGACAGGGAAGCCTGGTGTGTTGCAGTCCATAGGGCTGCAAAGAATCAGACATGACTGAACGACTGAACAACAGAGTTGATTTACACTGTTGTGTCAGTTTCAAGTATACAGCAAAGTGATTCAGTTGTATATATGCATATATTCACTCTTTTTTAAGACTATTTCCCATATAGGACATTACGGATTATTGAGTAGAGTTCCTGTACTATACTGCAGGTTCTTATTAGTTATCTATTTGAGATACAGTAGTGGATATATGTCAATTCCAGTCTCCCAATTTATCCCTCCTCCCATCTCCCGATAACTGTTTACAACATCTGTGACTCTATTTTTGTTTTGTAAATATATTCATTGGTACCTTTTTTTGTTTTGTTTTTTGGATTCCACATAAGTGCTATCATATGATATTTGCCTTTCTGTGTCTGACTTTACACAGTATGACAATCTCTGCTGCTGCTAAGTCGCTTCAGTCATGTCCAACTCTGTGTGACTCCATAGATGGCAGCCCACCAGGCTCCCCTGTCCCTGGGATTCTCCAGGCAAGAATATTGGAGTGGGTTGCCATTTCCTTCTCCGATGCATGAAAGTGGAAAGTGAAAGTGAAGTCGCTCAGTCGTGTCTGACTCTTAGCGACCCCACGGACTGCAACCTACCAGGCTCCTCCATCCATGGGATTTTCCAGGCGAGAGTACTGGAGTGGGGTGCCATTGCCTTCTCCAATGACAATCTCTAGGTCCATCCATATTGCTTCAAATGGTATTATTTTGTTCCTATGCTGAGCAATATTCCATTTTATATATGTTCCATATATTCTTTATCCATTCCTCTGGTTGATGGACATTTAGGTTGTTTCCATGTCCTGGCTGATGTAAACAGTGTTGCAATGAACATTGGGCTTTTCAGATCATGATTTTCTCTGGTTATATGCCCAGGAGTGGGATTGCTGTGTCATATTGCATGCATCTTTTCAAATTAGAATTTAAATATTTTCCAGATATATGCCCAATAGTGGAATTGATGGATCTTATCATAATTTTATTTTTTGTGTGTTTAAGGAACTTCAATATGTTTTCCATTGTGGCTGTATCAATTTACATTCCCACCAACAGTGTAGGAAGATTTTCTTTCCTCCACACCCTCTTCAGCATTTATTATTTGTAGACTTCTTGGTGATGACCATTCTGACCAGTGTGAAGTGATACTTCATTGGAGTCTTGATTTGCATTTCTGTAATAATTATTGATGTTGAGCACAAAAGATGAAACATATTAATGATGCTTTTTTGTCAGGGAGGTTTTAGTATACACACAGGGTCACTATGAATTGCCATGGAGATTGTACATAATCCAGTTCCTGGAGCACCATTCACACAACTGTAATGAGGTGGTGACATTCGTATTTATGCCATGCACAATCAGCAGGGCCAAGATAAAGGTGATGTGAGTGATGCAATTAAATATAAACTATTACTTAATATTGAACAGATTTAAAAAATTTTTTCTGTGATAAAAGTCACATAATATAAAACCTACTATTTTAACCATATTTAACTATACAGTTCAGTGGTTCTTTGTACATTACATTGTTGTGCAACTCTCAACACTAGATATCTCCTAATTGTTACCTTTTTACACTGAAACTCTGTCCCCATAAAAGACTAGTTATTATTTCAGTGTTCAGTTCAGTCACTCAGTCGTGTCTGACTCTTTGCGACCCCATGAATCGCAGCACGCCAGGCCTCCCTGTCCATCAACAACCCCTGGAGTTCACTCGGACTCACATCCATCAAGTTGGTGATGCCATCCAACCATCTCATCCTCTGTCGTCCCCTTCTCCTCCTGCCCCCAATCCCTCCCAGCATCAGAGTCTTTTCCAATGAGTCAACTCTTCGCATGAGGTGGCCAAAGTACTGGAGTTTCAGCTTCAGCATCATTCCTTCCAAAGAAATCCCAAGGCTGATCTCCTTCAGAATGGAATGGTTGGATCTCCTTGCAGGCCAAGGGACTCTCAAGAGTCTTCTCCAACACCACAGTTCAAAAGCATCAATTCTTCGGCGCTCAGCTTTCTTCACAGTCCAACTCTCACATCCATACATGACTACTGGAAAAACCATAGCCTTGACTAGACGGACCTTAGATGGCAAAATAATGTCTCTTCTTTTGTATATGCTATCTAGGTTGGTCATAACTTTCTTCCAAGGAGTAAGTGCATTTTAATTTCATGGCTGCAGTCACCATCTGCAGTGATTTTGAAGCCCCAAAAATAAAGTCTGACACTGTTTCCACTGTTTCCCCATCTATTTCCCATGAAGTGATGGAACCAGATGCCATGATCTTTGTTTTCTGAATGCTGAGCTTTAAGCCAACTTGTTCACTCTCATCTTTCACTTTCATCAAGAGGCTTTTTAGTTCCTCTTCACTTTCTGCCATAAGGGTGATGTCATTTGCATATCTGAGGTTATTGATATTTCTCCCATCAATCTTGATTCCAGATTGTGCTTCTTCCAGCCCAGCTTTTTTCATGATGTACTCTGCATATAAGTTAAATAAGCAGGGTGACAATAACAGCCTTGATGTACTCCCTTTCCTATTTGGAACCAGTGTGTTGTTCCATGTCCGGTTCTAACTGTTGCTTCCTGACCTGCATACAAATTTCTCAAGAGGCAGGTTAGGTGGTCTGGTATTCCCATCTCTTTCAGAATTTTCCACAGTTTATTGTGATCCACACAGTCAAAGGCTTTGGCATAGACAATAAAGCAGAAACAGATGTTTTTCTGGAACACTCTTGCTTTTTCCATGATCCAGTGGATGTTGGCAATTTGATCTCTGGTTCCTCTGCCTTTTCTAAAACCAGTGTGAACATCAGGAAGTTCATGGTTCACGTATTGCTGAAGCCCGGCTTGGAGAATTTTGAGCATTACTTTACTAGCATGTGAGATGAGTGCAATTATGCAGTATTTGAGCGTTCTTTGGCATTGCCTTTTTTGGGGATTGGAATGAAAACTGACCTTTTCCAGTCCTGTGGCCACTGCTGAGTTTTCCAAATTTGCTGGCATATTGAGTGCAGCACTTTCACAGCATCATCTTTCAGGATTTCAAACCGCTCAACTGGAATTCCATCACCTCCTCTAGCTTTCTTCGTAGTGATGCTTTATAAGGCCCATTTGACTTCACATTCCAGGATGTCTGGCTCTAGGTGAGTGATCACACCATCGTGATTTTCTGGGTCGTAAAGATCTTTTTGGTACAGTTCTTCTGTGTATTCTTGCCACCTCTTCTTAATATCTTCTGCTTCTGTTAGGTCCATACCATTCTGTCCTTTATCGAGCCCATCTTTGCATGAAATGTTCCCTTGGTATCTCTAATTTTCTTGAAGAGATCTCTAGTCTTTCCCAATCTGTTGTTTTCCTCTATTTCTTTGCATTGATCGCTGAAGAAGGCTTTCTTATCTCTTCTTGCTATTTTTTGGAACTCTGCATTCAGATGCTTATATCTTTCCTTTTCTCCTTTGCTTTTTGCTTCTCTTCATTTCACAGCTATTTGTAAGGCCTCCTCAGACAGCCATCTACTTTTTTGCATTTCTTTTTCTTGGGGATGGTCTTGATCTCCTGTATAATGTCACGAACCTCCATCCATTGTTCATCAGGCACTCTATCAGATCTAGTCCCTTAAATTGATTTCTCACTTCCACTGTATAATCATAAAGGATTTGATTTAGGTCATACCTGAATGGTCTAGTGGTTTTCCCTACTTTCTTCAATTTAAGTCTGAATTTAGTTAAGGATTTCATGGTCTGAGCCACAGTCAGCTCCTGGTCTTGTTTTTGTTGACTGTATAGAGCTTCTCCATCTTTGGCTGCAAAGAATATAATCAATCTGATTTTGGTGTTGACCATCTGGTGATGTCCATGTGTAGAGTCTTCTCTTGTGTTTGTTGGACGAGGGTGTTTGCTATGACCAGTGCATTTTCTTGGCAAAACTCTATTAGTCTTTGCCCTGCTTCATTCCACATTCCAAGGCCAAATTTGCCTGTTACTCCAGGTGTTTCTTGACTTCCTACTTTTGCATTCCAGTCCCCTATAATGAAAAGGATATCTTTTGGGGGTGTTAGTTCTAAAAGGTCTTGTAGGTCTTCATAGAACCGTTCAACTTCAGCTTCTTCAGCATTACTGGTTTGAGCATAGACTTGGATTACTGTGATATTGAATGGTTTGCCTTGGAAATGAACAGAGATCATTCTGTCGTTTTTGAGATTGCATCCAAGTACTGCATTTTGGACTCTTTTGTTGACCAGGATGGCAACTCCATTTCTTCTGAGGGATTCCTGCCTGCAATAGTAGATACAATGGTCATCTGAGTTAAATTCACCCATTTCAGTCCATTTTAGTTCCCTGATTCCTAGAATGTCAATGTTCACCTTTTCCATCTCCTGTTTGGCCTCTTCCAATTTGCCTTGATTTATGGACCTGACATTCCAGATTCCTATGCAATACTGCTCTTTACAGCATCGGACCTTGCTTCTATCACCAGTCCCATCCACAACTGGGTATTGTTTTTGCTTTGCTCCATCCCTTCATTCTTTCTGGAGTTATTTCTCCACTGATCTCCAGTAGCATATTGGGCACCTACTGACTTGGGGAGTACCTCTTTCAGTATCCTATCATTTTGCCTTTTCCTACTGCTCATTGAGTTCTCAAGGCAAGAATACTGAAGTGGTTTGCCATTCCTTTCTCCAGTTGACCACATTCTGTCAGACCTCTCCACCATGACCCTCCCGTCTTGGGTGGCCTCACTGGCATGGCTTAGTTTCATTGAGTTAGACAAGGCTGTGGTCCTAGTGTGATTAGATTGACTAGTTTTCTGTGAGTATGGTTTCAGTGTGTCTGCCCTCCGATGCCTTCTTGCAACACCTACCATCTTATTTGGGTTTATCTTACCTTGGAAGAGGGGTATTTCTTCACAGCTGCTCCAGCAATGCACAGCCATTGCTCCTTACCTTGGATGAGGGGTATCTCCTCACCGCCCCCCCTCTTGACCTTGACCATGGAATAGCTCCTCTAGGCCCTCCTGCGCCTGCACAGCCACCGCTTCTTGGACATGGGGTTGCTCCTCCCAGCCTCTGCCCCTGGCCTCGGGCATGGAGTAATGTCAGCTATACACATCTTTTTCCTTCTGCCTCAGACTCAGCTACAGTTCATGACACTGTTTCTGTTCCTGTCTTTACTTATACTTTCTATATTTTGCTCATGCTTAATTTTTGATTCTTGAAAATATTTTTAAACTATTGCACTAAAGTATTTACCTTGATTGCTAAGTTTTTTGATTACTCCTTAAATTTTGCACCCAAGTCAAGTATCACACACTCACCTCATCCTAATCCCATACCTGACAACTAGTTGAACTTTACTCAGTGGTTCTATGCACACAACTCTCATCTGCCAAAAGTATCGATAATCCCAAACTTGCTCCTCCTCCAGTCATTGCTGTCTCAATAAATGGTGTGTGTGCTTAGTCGTTCTGTCATGTCCGACTCTTTGTGACCCTATGGACTGTAGCCTGACAGGCAAGAATACTGGAGTGGGTTGCCATGCTCCTCCAGGAGATCTCCCCAATCCAGGGATCAAACCCTGGTCTCCTGCATTGCAGGCAGATTCTTTACCATCTGAGCCACCAGAGAAGCTGTTACTAAATGGTACCACTATATATCAACTGCTTCAGGCCAGAAACCTCACAGGTATCTTAAACTGATCTTTTTCTCCTCTGCACTTTGCATGTATATAATCTACAGGTAATGTGGATATGTGTAATCAATATATAAACTAATACAGCTGGTTGTCTCAAAATTGTATTCTACATCCACTTTCTATTACTTTTACAAGCCACTTTAATTCAAGCCTGAACTACCTGGTCTTGTTGACTCATTCTGTAAGTCAAGATGAACCAAAAGGATTTTAATAAAATATAACTCAGACCATGTCATTCTTTTCATGATCCAGGAAGACATAATTTGTGGCTTGTTATACAATTAGGGTTCATTTTCTACAAATTACCTCTTAGAATCTAGATTTTAAACAAACACATAAGTATTTATATTCCAAGAATCAGAGCCCTCCACTGGTTTCCCATCCTTTCAAGTCCCTAGGTTATCACAGAACCTGGACTTTAACCCATATTTTCTCTGTCATTGCCAATCAGTGACAGCCACCCTCACTTCAGTATAGCCACATTGGCCTACTCTATTACACTTTTCTGTATTATTCTCCATCAGATCACTTTTTGGTATTTAATTACAAGCTATATCTTTATGTGTTCATTGAGCTCCACAATTGAAAAAAAAATTAAGACTGTCTTATTTAAACTATGTAAATGACAAGGATTACTAGAATGTAATCTTCATAAGATAGTAATTTGTCTTCAACCCTGAATATTCATTGGAAGGACTGATGCTGAAGCTCCAATACTTTGACCACCTGATGTGAAGAGCCAACTCACTGGAAAAGACCCTGATGCTGGCAAAAATTGAGGGCAAGAGAAGGAGGTGACAGAGGATGAGATGGTTGGATGACATCACTGAGTCAATGGACATGAGTTTGAGCAAATTCAGGGGATAATGAAGGACAAGGAAGCCTGGCATGCTGTATTCACTGACTCAGACACAACATAGCAACTGAACAACTACTGTGTTACTGGTACCTAAAACCTTGCTCATTACATAGTAGGAGTTCATAAGTATTTGCTAAATATGTGAATAAATGTTAATGACAATGATAGCTAGCTCAATAGAAATTAAGCAGAAGACTGGAATTAGCCCACCATTCCCCCCAAGCTGGTAGATAAGAATAAAGCCTTAAAACTCTAGTACAGGGGCAACTAACATGGGTTGGAATAGGCTTTAACATTGTTTATTTTTTACCAGGTATATCTAATCATGATTTGGAGCTTCCAGTAAAGTGGATAAATGCTACAGCTCTTTTCTGCTGGCACATTATACAACACGTTTTTCAATTCAATGATCAATGGAAAAAAATGGATACTTCTTAATTTTCACTGCTATTAGCATTTCAATAAATTAATACTGTAAATAAATTAATACTGTAAATAAATTAATACAATAATATGTTACTGTCTCAGAAAAGACAGTATTATAATGATTATAAATTGTCAAGAAGGTTTTATAAATTTTAGATACAACTTTTTATGGTTAGCTTGCAAATTCATCTACTGTGTCTATAAATCTTATTTTACAAATGAGAGTTAAAAATATGAAATACATATTCTAATATGTGTTCTTAGAGTAGTTCACTTATAGCTTATCAATTCAGAATGTGTGAATATAATAATGGGAAAAAATAAGGATTGCAGAAAAAATTCTTACAACTATACCATTATAACATTAAGATCAAGAACGTGATGAGGTACTTGAACTTAAATCATTGAAAAAATTAGAATTTAGCTTTATTTAAACCATGAAAAATATGAAGGGTGAAATATAAGCACTTGAAATAATTAACACTGGATAGTGTTATGATATTTGTGTGTATGAAAGAAAGTGAGAGAGTAAAATCCAGATCTAGATGCTAAGAGGCAATTTGTTAAAAATGAACCTTTGTATAGTACAGCACATCAACAACAAACAGACATATTACAATGTTGAAAAAGCATATACAGCTACTTGCTGTCAGATATTTCAATATTACATCACATACATTTACATTAAATTATAGCAGAAGCAGATCACCACATTTAATCCCATTTCATAGATACGGATATACAGGATGATTCTTAAAGTATTATTATAGACAGTGATTCTTAAAATTTTATTATATTACTGAAGAAGCTCTGAGTCTAGAAACTAGTTTATTGACTATTAAGGAGGTTCTCCATCTTCTGGACCATGTGCAAATACAAGAATTTATGCAATGTAATTGTAATTTTTATTAAATATGTAGTATCATCTCAATACACAATGGACATGAACTTGGGAAAACTGATGAGGGACAGGGAGGCCTGGCATGTTGCAGTCACAAACAGTCAGACGCAACTGGGCAACTGAACAACAACAATTAACTCAGGACATGTGTACTGATAAGACAGAAGATAATAGAGCCAACTATTTAGATTCTGTGCCTAGTTGTAGCCATTGGGCTTGAGATAAGAGATTGATTTAAAATGTAGTTAAAGTTTTGATTAAATAGTTAATCTCTCATTCCCATATAGATTTTGTCCCTACACGATATATTGAGCTGAGATTCTTCCTGTCACATGAGTTAATTTCACCCCAGCATCATCTCTGAGTTCTTCTAATTCCTTCACTGCTCACCAAAGCCTTCTGGTAATATCTCTGAAATACCTCCCTAATCATGTCTTCCCACAGACACTGGCACTAATACAGTTGAGGACCTTCTTTTTACATGAGCTGACCCAGACACAATAATGACATTTTAAATGTATTTGATTGCTCTTATTCCTTGAAAATACACATTTACACAAAATATAATGCACATATTTAAAAAATTATCTTTTCTTTTCAGAAAACCAGCTTTTAGTTTTTCTGATCTTTTCTTTTCTTTTTTTTTAGCCTCTTTCATTTATGTCTACTCTGATGTTTATGATTTATCTCCTTCTCTTAACTTTGGGTTTTGTTTGTTCTTCTTTCTCTAGTTTCTTTACGTGTGAATATACGTTGTTTATTTGAGATTATTTTTGGTTTCCTTAGACAAGGAAACCCTAGTACAAGCTTAGATAAGCCTGTACTGTTATAAACATCCCTCTAAGAACTGCTTTTCCTGCATCTCATAGGTTCTGGATCATTGTGTTTTCATTTTCATTTGTCCCTAGGTATTTTTTTATTTCCTCTTTGATTTCTTCAGTGACCCATTCATTGGTTGTTTCATGCCATATTGTTTTGTTCTTTTATTTTGCTTTGGGTTTTTAAAAATAGGTATTTTCTTATGCTTTGTTTCAAAAATGCATCTGTTTTTTTCTTAATCTTTCTTATGTTATATTAATGTATCTAATAAATCAAGGATCTGAAGTTTCTAAAGCTCAAATTAATTATCCCTGCAGCTGTCATAAAGTCATGGTATTTGCTTATTTGGCCTTTTATTTTTCATTGTGAGTTTATATTTGATTGAACTTAATCTATGGGTATCCTGAGAAACCAAATGGAGGATATTTTTTTTCCCAAAAAGAGATTATGTTTATGTTTGTTGGAAGCCAAGAATTATTACTTAACAAAGATCCCACTAATAGATTCTGAGAGTCTTGACTTAACAATAAATCTTAGGTATACATTTTCTAATCTGAATTAGTACCAAAGTTAGATGAGTCTCCTAGTCATTAAAATAACAATAGTTTAGATATAGGGAGTTAAATAGAACACATTTTAAAAATTAAGTTCACATGTTTATTTGTATTTTAATGTGGCTACTAGAAAAGTTAAATTAGGTTTGTGGCTCACAAAATATTTCTACTAGCAAAGATGCTAGCTCTAACTACAATTTTCAAATTCTCTATATATTGAGTCATCGTTTTAAAATTTTAGCCTTAAGTATAAACTGATCATGATTTCATAAACTTTTGAAGTATAACTTCTAAAGAACCTTATATTAGATGGGTAGACTTTACAATAATTGGTTTAGAATTTGCTTTGGATAAAAAAGGCTTTTACTTTTTTTTTTACAAATATAGTGCATACTCTTTGTTAAAATTTTAAACAATTAAGATTTGGCAGAAAACAAAATTCTGTAAAGCAATTATCCTTCAATTAAAAAATAAATTTAAAAAAGATATTCATAAATTAAAAAGGCAAAAGATAAACAGCTCAATTCTAACCATTCAGAAATACTCCTTACCCATATTGCAGCATTAGATACTTGAGAACTTTTTCAATTATGTACATATGTTTATGCATGATTTTTTAATTAAATTCTTATTCCAAAGATGAACAAAATAACTCATCACTGCACCAGCAGTAATATTTCTGAACCAAAGTGATAACTGTAGATAAAACAAAAAGTAACTGTGAAATCATTATGGAATTGATGCTAATTACATGTTAGATGCTCAATATATATCTTGAGAGGTTTCCTTAAATTTTATGAATTTTTTGAAATGGTATAGCTTGCTTTTAACATATTGTGAAATTTTTTTTTCAAAAAGAACTATAGTTACTAGGGAAAACTGTGGGTATTCTATATACATTGAATCAAAATATCCATTTTTAAGAAAAGTTTAAATATAGAATTCAAAGAAATCCTACTCAGTGAAGATGAAGCCAATTCCTTAAGAAATAAATTATATATATATATTTTTTGAGGAGATATTTCTAAAATATACATCTTTGACAAGGAGTTGTAGCTTTGGCTACTAGTACTATTTATGAAGGCAGTGCTGATACTGAACAGACAAAATACTCTTCCACACTCCATGGACTTTATATTCTTAGAAAGTTGTCCTAACTGATATGACTGCAAAATCTAATGATAAACTTGGTTGTTAATCTATAGAGAAAATACTGTGATTCTCTCCATTGTCCTCAGCATTTTTCCATAATAACATAACATTATCCAACACTGTGCCATTTTTATAGGTTCACATCTACAGATAGTTTTTTTTTTTTAATGGGTTTTGATACTTACAATTGCTATAAATTGGGGATAGCTTTCAAGGTAAAATCTAGTCACATATTCAACTGCGAGTAATAGCTGTTTGTTGTTGATTTATTTTACTTCTTTGAGAGTCATCAGCCTTTATTAGTTTCCTCATGGTCTCAGTTCAGTTCTTCAGTTCAGTTCAGTCACTCAGTCGTGTCCGACTCTTTGCGACCCCATGAATCGCAGCACGCCAGGCCTCCCTGTCCATCACCAACTCCCGGAGTTCACTCAGACCCACGTCCATCGAGTCAGTGATGCCATCCAGCCATCTCATCCTCTGTCGTCCCCTTCTTCTCCTGCTCCCAATCCCTCCCAGCGTCAGAGTCTTTTCCAATGAGTCAACTCTTCGCATGAAGTGGCCAAAGTACTGGAGTTTCAGCTTTAGCATCATTCCTTCCAAAGAAATCCCAGGGCTGATCTCCTTCAGAATGGTCTAGCTTAGATCGGATATGATCATTGACTGAATTACCGTTTAGTGACTTGCTGCTGTCGCTGCTGCTCAGTTGCTTCAATTGTGTCCCACTCTGTGCGACCCCATAAATGGAAGCCCACCAGGCTCCTCCATCCCTGGGATTCTCCAGGCAAGAATACTGGAGTGGGTTGCCATTTCCTTCTCCCATGCATGAAAGTGAAAAGTGAAAGTGAGTTGGCTTAGTCATGTCTGACTCTTAGTGACCCCATGGACTGCAGCCTACCAGGCTCCTCCGTCCATGGGATTCTCCAGGCAAGAGTACTGAAGTGGGTTGCCATTGCCTTCTCCATAAAATTGTCTATTAGATTTAATTCAAGTTTTTATTATTACCTACTAACATTTACTCTCGTTTCACCAAATAGTGTGTGTGTATGTGTATATATATATAGATAGATAGATGTAATTTTATATATGTATAATTATACATATTATATATATGTATATATACTTTTAGCATTAAACACTGTCTATATTGAATATTGTGACTAGCTTATAAGCAAAGTGTAATGTGCATTATCTTAAATTTCAAGAGAGCAGCTTTGATAGTAGAAATCTCTCTGTGATGACTTGAACTGTGAGGCTTGGTGGGGAAATCACAAATAGAAGGCTTCTTGACAATGTGAAACTCTCAGGGAGCATTATAGGAAAAAGAAAATGGAGAAAAAAGGAAGAGGGTTGGGAAAGAAGGAAACTGGGAAGCAGGCATTGAACACCACTGCCTATCAAGAATAAAGGCCTTCCTGAGTCCTTTGCAGGAATGAAGGTTCATGCAGAAACTGCAGTCCTCATCAATTTACCAGCTCTCCATTTCCATTAAGAAGGCAATCTGTCCTGAAATACTTTGCCATCCCTGTAATAAAAAATTCTAGTTACAAATGTTGAAACTCAAGAATTATTTGAAAATGTACTTTTTTCCCCTTAGCTAAAACATTTGAAACTTAAAACTTCAACATCAAAATTCAAAATTTATATGATTTAAAATGCATGTTTGTTAAAAACTATAATAGTCTGATCAAAAATTATAAATGCATTAGTAAACAAAGATATTAATATTATATTGAAAACAAAAAAGTAAACACAATTGTTGAAAAATGTTTTTAGAAAAATAGGGTTTTTTTTAACTTTTAAAATCTTTTTAAATAAAGGCATACTTGCTTTATAACAATATGTATTAGTGATATAGTGATTCAACTTTTTATGATTTTATTATTTATTATTTATTTTTGACTGTGCTGAATCTTCGTTGCTGTGAGGGCTTTCTCCAGTTGTAGCTAACAGCAGCTACTCCCCAGTTGCGGTGTGCAGGCTTCTCGTTGCAGTGGCTTCTCTTGTTGCAGAACATGGGCTATAGGGCACCTAGGTTTCAGCAGTTGTGGCACAAGGGCTCAGCAGTTGTGGCTCCCAGGCTCTAGAGCACAGGTTCAATAGTCATGGCACACAGGCTTTGTTGCTCCACAGCATATGGGATCTTCCTGAATCAGAGATTGAACCCATGTTTTCTGAATTGGCAGGCAGATTCTTTGCCACTGAGCCACTAGGGAAACCCCGATTCAATTTTTTGTTTTTAAATTCTCCGTTTAGCTGTCTCCTAAGAAACCTGTATGTAGGTCAAAAAGCAACAGTTAGAACTAGACATGGAAAAACAGACTAGTTCAAAATTGGGCAAGGAGTTCATCAAGGCTGTATATTGTCACCCTACTTGTTTAACTTCTATGCAGAGTACATCATGAGAAATGCCAGGCTGGATGAAGCACAAGCTGGAATCAAGATTGCCAGGAGAAATATCAACAATCTCAGATATGCAGATGATAGCACCCTAATGGCAGAAAGGGAAGAGGAGCTGAAGAGCCTCTTGATGAAGGTGAAAGAGAAGAGTGAAAAAAGTTGGCTTAAAACTCAACATTCAAAAAACTAAGCCCATGGCAACTGGTCCCATCATTTCATGGCAAATAGACAGGGAAAAAGTGTAAACAGTGGCAGATTTTATTTTCTTTAGCTCCAAAATCACTGAGGACAGTGACTGTAGCCATGAAATTAAAAGAAATTGGAAGAAAACCTATCACAAACCTAGACAGCATATTAAAAAGCAGATACATCACTTTGCCAACAAAGGTCTGTATAGTTAAAGCTATGGTTTTTCCAGTAATCATGTATGGATATCAAAGCTGGAAAATAAAGAAGGCTGAGCACTGATGAACTGTTGCTTTTGAACTGTGGTGCTGGAAAAGACTCTTGAGAGTCCCTTGGACCTCAAGGAGATAAAAATCAGTCAATCCTAAAGGAAACCAACATTTAATATTCATTGGAGTGACTGCTGCTGAAGTTGAAGCTCCAATATTTTGGCCACCTGATGGGAAGAGCTGAGTCTTTGGAAAAGACACTGATGCTGGGAAAGACTGAGGGCAAGAGGAGAAGGGGAAGACATAGGATGAGATGGTTGGTTGACATCATTGACTCAACAGACATGAGTTTGAGCAAACTTAGGGGGATAGTGAAGGGCAGGGAAGCCTAGTGTGCTGCAATTCATGGGGTTCCATAGCGTCAGACATGACATAGCGACTGAGAAACAATAAATACTCCATTGATAGCTATTCTAAAATGCTGTCTATATTCCCCATGTTGTATAATATATCCTTGTAGCTTATTTTACAGCAAATAATTAATACTGTATCCCTATATTGCTCCTTCCCATTTCCTCTCCTAACCAGTAAACACTGATTTCTCCTCTATCTATGAATCTACTTTTTTGTTGTATTCACTATAATGAACATATAAGTTATACTGTATTTGTCTTACTCCTTCTGACTTATTTGATTTAGCATATTGTTCTCCAAGTGCATTCAAAGTCCTGCAAATAAAATTTAATTTTCTTATGAGAACAAAATAGCATTTTTTAAATGAAAGATATAATTATTATAATTAAAAATTCAATGAAAATTTGAAACAAAGAATGAACTGGAAGACATATCTTAAGAAATTATCTTATGTGTAACAGAGAAACAATAGAATGGAAATTACAAAAGAGGTTAAGAGATGACAATGGTAATACTATTAGATATTGCAAGAATGGTCTAACACATATCTACCTATTCAGAATTCTATTCGAGAAGGAGGAGTATTAGACTGGCAGTATTTAAAGATCTAAAATGGATGCAATTTGCTAATCCACAGGCAGAGGAGAGAAACATAACTTAAACCAAGAAAGATAAAAAGAAGCTGCAGATAATAACTTTTAGCTAGAATTTGTACTCAAGAAAATGATCATTCAGGATCAAGGATGTAGTAAAGTCATGTCAAATAAAGAAAAACTTGAGTGAGGATTGGCATATTTTTAGTAAAGTAGCTATTAAAGGATCCGTTTCAGAAGTAAGATGTCATATGGTAACTACATTTTTAGTGTTTTAAGGAACCTCCATACTGTTCTCCATAGTAGCTGCACCAATTTATATTCATACCACCAGGATAAGAAGGTTCCATTTTCTCTACACCCTCTCCAGAATTTATTATTTGTAAACTTTTTAATCATGACCATTCTGACTGGTATGCGGTGATATCTCATTGTAGTTTTGACTTGCATTTCTCTAATAATTAGCAATGTTGAGCATTTTTTTCATGTGTCTGGTGGCCATCTGTATGTCTTCGTTGGATAAATTTCTGTTTAGTTCTTCTGCCAATTTTTCTATTTTTTTGTTTTTGTTTTATACTGAGTTTTATGTACTGCTTGTGTATTTTGGAAATTAGTCCCTTGTAAGTCATATTATTTGCAAATATTTTCTCCTTTTTTTTTTTTTTGCTTATTTCCTTTGCTGTGCAAAAGATTTCAAGTTTAATTAAATCCTACTTACTTGTTTTGTTTCTATTTCCATTACTGTAGGAGATAAATTCATACTTGAAAATTTAGGTCGGTAGGTAGGTAGGTACATAGATAAAGTAGTTTGGTAGAGATATACACCAAAATTTGTGTTTGTGATATGCTGGGTACTATCTGCATATATATATATATATATATATATATATATAAAATTATGTTTTCACTGAACAAGTCTGGAAATAAGGATACCCACCCCCATAGTAAAGATCACACCTAGTGCCCAAGTTTTGATGTCTGTGTATTGTTCCCAATAAAATGAACCAGACTCCTTGGAGAAATTTCTAATTTCAGAACTGATTCTATTTATTAAGTACCCACAAGTATTTCTTCTCCTAAAATTTCATTTCTACCCAGTGAATCCTGTCTATAGAACAATACTTTCCAACTTTTTTAACCACTGCATTAATTGCTTAGTGAAGCATCTGATATGATAAATATACTTATCAGAATTGTACAGTTCACTAGTTACTTCCATATTCTCAGCCCTAGTCATCTCTTAAGCTATTGCCATCTGACTTCTGAAATAAGCTCTTTGGAAAATTGCCAATGACCCATCTTTCACAAAGTCCATTGTACTATTTCTTAACACCTGTCTACATTTCTTACTGTTCCTTGTAGTGTGAGGAAATTTCTTGGCTCTGTTAGTTTTTAAACTACCTTGACTCATCCTATGACTCTTAAATCTCCTCCATTTTTGTAGCCATCAGCTTTATGTTCTATTTTTGATTGGTACAACTTGACTATCTCCAAATAGCTCTACTTTCTTAATTTATTTGCCTTAGAATCGAGTAAGTAGAGAGATCACAGGTTTGATCAGCTTTAAATTATCATTTGATGCTGCAATCTGCATCTATAATGATTTTTTTGTTAAGAGATTGCTCAGCCTTTGGCTTGCTAAATTTATAGAGCATCAGTGTCAGGCACTAGGTTAAGCACTTACCAAATGCTCAGAATGGCTCTATGAAAATAAATTTTCCAATTTTAGAGACTGGAGAAGGCAATGGCACCCCACTCCAGTACTTTTGCCTGGAAAATCCCATGGACGGAGGAGCCTGGTGGGCTGCAGTCCATGGGGTCGCTGAGTTGGGCATGACTGAACGACTTCATTTTCACTTTTCACTTTCATGCATTGGAAAAGGAAATGGCAACCCATTCCAGTGTTCTTGCCTGGAGAATCCCAGGGACGGCGGAGACTCATGGGCTACTGTCTATGGGGTCGCACAGAGTTGGACACAACTGACGTGACTTAGCAGCAGCAGCAGCAGCAGCAGCATTTTAGAGACAAGGAGACAAAAGATTAGACAGGTTAAGCAGCAATGATTATACAACTTAACAAGACTTGAACTCTGATGATATGGCTTCAACCACTATCCCTGCTGTCTTGCTTGAAGATCTTCCTGTGAGGCTCTGCCTTCTATTTTCAGATAGCTTTTGCTGTTAGAAATGTACTTCTTATGTTGAAGTCTATCCCCCGTCTCGTTCCTACTGATGATACTAGCTCTGTTTCTAGCACCATGCAGACAATGTCCAAGTCCTCCCTTACATTGTGACTTTCAGGTATGTGAAGATAGCTGTCATATCTCCTTTAATGAATTCTCTTTTAGGATAAATGTCTTCAGAACTTTCATCTATTGCCATATCACATGATTTTTAAATCACCTGGCCATCCTGGCTACCCTGTTCTGTACAGTGTTTCAATTTGTCATTATTTTTCATGAAGATCAGTGCCTACAATTGGCGATAATACTCCATATGTAATTTGGCCAAGTAAGAGTAATTCTCATGCTGTTTCACCTGACAAGAATATTCTACCCCTTATCTCATCTCCTCCTACTGAGATCTTTTACTGGTCCTTCAAGTATTTGCTACAGCTGTCACTTATTTAATGAAATCAATGCTATCCCTAAAGCCAGAATTTTTTTCTAACTTCTCTACTTTTTTTGAGCACTTTGACCTCTCCTTACTTGGTTTTTTATTTTATGTGTTTCATCTCTACTATTAAATTGCATTCTTTGTGGCAGGACACCAAGTTTTTACTTTTCTGTTTCCCACACCGACTAGAGTACTGCACACCCTTCTCAGAGTTCCTATATGATAGTAGGTTCTCAGTCCCTACTCAGGTCAGGAGTTCCTTGCTACTGTGCTATATCCAGCACATGGTAGGAACACTAAATATTCATTTACTCACTTACAAAATAAAACTAACAGTTTTACATTCAGTATATTTAGCTCGAATTTATTATTCAAAAATTTTTCTTCCTTGTAATCAACACTACACATGAAAATTAAAATGTGTTCTCAATGATCTGGATTTTTTCCCTTGATACTTAACATCCATACCCTTGGAAATACTGATTAATGAGATATTTCCTTTACAATAGAGGATTTTCTATTATGAATACCACCTCAGGATTTCTATAAATACAAAATGAAATATAATTTTTATGTAAATATTTGAAAAATCCTTGAAATAAAGCAACAGATATTTTTGTAAATTATGAAAAAATTAATATACATATAGTCATTCACTGTAATAAGGGGTGAAATTCAGCTCTACTTGCAAACACAACCAGAGGGCAGAAAAGAAACATTTTGTTTTGAATTTAGATCTCTGCCTTTACAGCAAATGACAGAATCTTACTCTGATGGTACATTCTGTTTTAGTGTATATTTTTAAAAAATTGGACCCTTTCTCATCATGGACAGTTTAGTACTGGAGGAAAGAAAAACATGAAATTTAAAAATTCTGACCATAATTTTGTGTCACATCTTTACTTGCAGAAAAGATTGACAACACAAAGGCCCAACCTGGCGTCCTTGTCTTGCCTCTCTGTGTTTTCTTTTGTTACTATTCACACAGTGCATATTTGTAAGACAATACAATCCTTCCTCAACCCAGGGCTTGCTGTAATATACAATTAGCTACATATTTTTTAGACCCATAATATTCAGTTGGTTTACCAAAAGCCTTGGTAGAGCTAGAATTAAACCCATTTTAGAGAGTCTAGGAAGGGAAGGGTGAGAGGCAAACAAAGAACTCCCCCCAAAAATCCAGCTCTGGAGTTTAGCTTTTACTTTGAAGCAAAGGTCACCTAAAGTCAGTGAAACTGAGCTCCTCTGGTAAAGACCTGAGATCCCCCTGCTCTGGTCTTGCAGGCAGTGTAAGAGAATTATGAGACTGGGCATCCCAAAGTGTGAAAAGCCCCAGAAACAGAAGCCAGGACATTTGCATATAGAGTGCAGATTTCATTGTCTAAGTGAAAGCCGCTCTTGCTTTGCTTCACCCCCCAGAACAATCTGTCCAGCCAACTGTTTACATGCTCTCCATGATGTTAATGTTGGCAAGGAAAGGGCTATATTTTCTTTCAGTTTACACTCTGGGGAACCGTGGGAGTTCACCAGCTTGACAGACAGTTAGACAAGCCTTCCTTCTCTTTCCAAGAAACAAGAAAGTGACCTGTGGGCTGTTGAGTTATATGATAGTGAACCAGGCTATGTTGCCTTGTACCTCAACTCATGAAGTTCAGGTTTTAAGCGAGGCAAGAGCAAAGCAGAACAGATATAACAGGAATAATTCAAGGCCATAACATGGGAGTGTACTCCACTACAATCATGCCTTGTAGACCAAAGGGGCCTCATTGTTTCAAATAGAGTTACTTTCTAAACTCATCCTTTTGTTATTAATCTCTACTTTTCTGACCTGTTGTGAATAGGAGGATCTGTATTTTAAAAGCTATTAATTGGAGGCAGCAGTTTGGGGAAATAGCATGTTATGATTTCCATTGACTAACGTATTGGGATGGGTCCATAGCATTGCTGCCCCAGCATCAAAAACTAAGGCCTCCAGTTTACCCATCTGATTATAACACAGGTTCAGATATTTCAGGATAAATCCCATCAAAATGTAATAACTAAATGCAGAACAGATAGTCATATAGCATTCATGAGACTCTTCCTCTATTCTTCCTACATGAATATGTAGAATTCATGTGAGTTTTTTAGGGGTTTGAGTTTGACAGTCAGCCTGTAGGAAGGCCCAGCTACATGGCAGAGATAAATCTCAGTAGGTGTAGACGTCAGGATTGCTGCTGATGAGACTGATGGCGCCACATCAGTCCTGGGGTCTTGAAGGTATTTTGTTTGTTCACACTTGACACCTTGTCTTCTGTTCCTCCCATCCAGCCAAACATAGTAGCTAAAGCTGAGTTTCACACTTTTTCAAGAAATAACTATTCTTAACTGAAAGGATTTTGTGAAAAGAAAGAAAAAAGCAAAAACAATTTTTAGTTTTGCATGTAATTTAATTTTTTCTTATTAGAAAAAGAAAAGTCAATAAACAACTTAGAAATACATTAAAACAAAAATCATCAATGCAAAATAATTTAAAAGAGTTGAAATCAAGGAATGAGGGTGGGCTATTGACTTAAAGGCTATGCTTTAAGGTTTCTAGGGTTCAGGTAATGCTCTGCTTCTTTGTATGTGCTGGGAATCCAGGTCATCTCACTTTGTATTTAAAATTGAGTTTCAAACATTATTTTTGTACATTCTATAATATACTTCAATGAAATTATAAAAAATCAAACTAACTCCTTACCCATCCTTTTCTCCCTGTAAAGCTCACTCATTATTTCCATTGTGAATATGAAGGTATAAGTTCAACATCTTCCCCCCTTCTCCTTGTGGAACCCAGACTAAAGAAACAGTCAACAAAAATCTTACCACCCAGTACCAGCAAGCACACACTTCCTAAATAGAAAGATTCACTCTGTGATGCCAAGATCAATCTCTTGTTGACACCAGCTCATCTAAAATCTGTGGTTTATTGTTAGAAGCCCTATTGGTGGTCTGGTGTGGTTCAAGGAAGCAGTCGAGACTACACACAGTTTCACCAGAATAAAAAATTCCTGGTTAACAAGTATCCGTCTCATGTAATTATGATTGATAACAGTATCACTGGCAGAGCATTAATATAATGATATGAAAATAAACATAATGGAAAATAAGAGCAATATTTATAATAGCTAAAGAATACTTTCCAAAAAATAATGACACCACCAATCAGAAGAGAAGTGTTACCAAATATCCCACTATAAATTAAGCAATACTTTAACGCAGCAATCAGCTCTCTGATGGGAGAGAAGAGATGTTAAAATACACTAGACTGTAAAACAGAAGCTGGCAGAATTCAGGAATATAGAAGAAAACAAACCATCACAGAAATAAAGAGAAAAACAAAAGTGGACAATGAAGAAAAGAGAGAAGCCACATAAAATATAAAAGGGAAAAAAAATAAAATGAAAATAAGGGAAAAAAAGAATTGGTATAAAAATGGTAGCTATAGAAGACAAGCAAATAAGATACAATATAATTTTCCTTAAAGAACAACAAAAAAAAGGCCCCCAAAGAAGAAGAAGAAAAAAAGCATGAAAGAAATATTTTAAAGTACAATTCAATAAAATTTGAATCCAAATATAAGAAAGCACAATGTACTACATCCTGTAAATTTTACCCCCAAAAGTCAATACTGAAACACCAACTTGTAAATACACTGAATGTTAAAAGTAGAGAACAGATCTTTTGGACAGGCAGGCAAAAGGATCAAGTGTCTATGTGTTGAGAAAAATGAGACTGTCCACTGTCTTTGCCACAGCGACATTCACTGCAGGAAGACAGGGAAACAAAACCCACAAGATGCTCAGGGAAGGAGGCCATGAGATTTATAGACAAAGTCTCATTCTGGTGTGAAGACAGCTTTGAATGGGCATTATCTGAGGAAATATTATTCCCAAGAGCCCTATGGAAGATGATTCTAAAGGATAAACTTTAGCCAGCCAAAGGGTTACTGGACACATGACAGCAGAATTCGTCTCAGATTTGACATCAGACAAAGAAAACCCTAGCAGCTTTCTCTATATTGAAGAAGAGAGAAAAAATTCAGGAATGTTAAAATATACATTTTTAAAAGGACAGGTAAATGTATACCACCAAATGTAAATATACAAGCAAACAGAAAAATGTAGGAGTTGTGATCTTTTTTTCTTTTTTTAAATTTATTTTTAATTGGGGGAAAACTGCTTTAGAATGTTGTCTTGGTTTCTGCCATACAACAAAGCAAATCAGTCATATGTCCCCTCCCATCTATCCCATCTGTCTAGGTTATCACAGAGCTCCAGGCTGGGCTCCTTGTGTTATAGAGGAACTTCTCCCCAGCTGTCTGTTTTACATATGGTAGTGTATATATGTTGATGCTACTTTCTCCATTCATCCCACTTTTTCCTTCTTCCACTGCAATCTTAACATTAAGCCAGAGTGTACTCTATAATGATTAAGCAAAAAATTTACAGTATATTAAAGCACCAAATATAATAGTAACAGAATCTACAAGACAGGCATTTCAGGAGATGCAAGACAAGTAGAAACAAACTTGCAGGAGAAAATGTTAACTCACTACTCTCAATCCATCACAGTTTGAGTAGACCATACATAAAGACATCAGGATATTTAAAGTACCTAATGAAGTAGTTTTCTATCTACCACCTATATATCTTTATCCACCTATTTATCATTCTATCAATACAGCTTACAAACTCTACTGTGAAAATAGAAAACTCTCTACAGTAAAAATGGAAAACATACTTTTATATTTGCAAAAATTGCCTACATATTAGGCCATAAAAATAACAATTCAATTCAAACTTCAAAAAATATACAAATGTATAAAAATCTGATTAAAAACATAAATAATTTGTATGAAGCCCTCAGTGAACTGCTTCCTGTCTCTCCCCTATGCTTCCATCCCCCTCTGCCTACCTCTCTCATTTCCTTGGATGCCTCCCTGCCTGTCCCTCAGCACATCAGACATGTTTGCCTCAGGGTTTATGTTTTATTCTTTTCTTATTTCTAAATGTCCTATCCCAGGTAACCATGTGGCTTGATTCAATTTTTCGTTATGATCTTTATCAAATGTCATTTCAGTGAGGCCTTGCTTGTCCATTCTATCTCAAATTTCAAATCCTGACTTCACCCCTTTTACCCTCCTCTTTGTTGCTTTTCTCTTTAACACTCTGCTCTAGCATACTTGTAGTACTTAGGTACTAACATACTTGTTTCATAAGCCTTGATTATTTTCTACCTCCCCAGCTCTGACATACACTTCAAGAAGTCAGGGATTGCTGTTTCCTCTATTCACTTTTGTGTTCCTGGTTCCTAGAACAGTGACTGGAACCTAGTCAGTGCTCAATGAGTATTTGTGCAATGAATTTTTGAAACAATGGCCACTTAGAAGAAATGATCAATTAAGGATCAAGACAAAAACCTAGGAATTAATCATATAAGTAAGGCAAGATCTACATTGGGAAAAAAAAAAAAAACACCACAGACAACAAAACTTGACAATGATGACCGAAGAACACAAAGGAAGATCTGAACACAGTTTTTGAGAAGCAGAATCTCCATTACAAATATGTCCGTTCTCCTGAGATAATCTACTTCAGTTCAGTTCAGTTCAGTTCAGTCGCTCAGTTGTGTCCGACTCTTTGCGACCCCATGAATCACAGCACGCCAGGCCTCCCCGTCCATCACCAACTCCTGGAGTTCACTCAGACTCACATCCATCGAGTCAGTGATGCCATCCAGCCATCTCATCCTCGGTCGTCCCCTTCTCCTCCTGCCCCCAATCTCTCCCAGCATCAGTCTTTTCCAATGAGTCAACTCTTCGCATCAGGTGGCCAAAGTACTGGAGCTTCAGCTTTAGCATTATTCCTTCCAAAGAAATCTCAGGGCTGATTTCCTTCAGAATGGACTGGTTGGATCTCCTTGCAGTCCAAGAGACTCTCAAGAGTCTTCTCCAACACCACAGTTCAAAAGCATCAATTCTTCGGTGCTCAGCTTCATGCAGTTGCAAATAAAGTACTAATACATTCATATTTCTAAAACAATATGATCCTGAAGTTTATATAGAAAAAAAAAAACAGATCATATCCAAAAAAATAATATGAATAAGAAAAGTAAGAAATAGCCTGACGTGTGTGCTGTCACGCCAATTCTTTGCAGCCCCGTGGACTGTAGCTGGTTAGGCTCCTCTGTCCATGGGTTTCTCCAGGCAAGAATACTGGAATGGGTTGCCATTTCCTCCTCCAGGGGAATCTTCTGACCCAGGGTTGGAACCCACATCTCTTATGTCTCCTGCACTGGCAGGCAGGTTTTTCACCACTGTGCCACCGGGAAAACCAAAATAATGATGATTGATAAATCCTATCAGGGTGCTCCTGGGCTAGCAGAATCTTAGTTCTCCGAAAAGAGATCAGAATCTAACCCCGCCACTTCAGTGAAAGCCCAGAATCCTTACTACTAGGCTACCAGAGAACTCAGATACTGAAATACAAACATTAGTTTTTTAGAGTGAGGCTCTGAAGAAACTTTGATGTTTAATTCTGCTTGTCAGTTGTTAAATCTTTTTAATTTCTCTCTGTGATTTTGTTCACTATGTAAGACGTGTTCTTCCAAATTTATCTTTTAACATGTTGAGCTTTTCTCTGTTTTTTTTTACATTGGGCAGTTCATTACATCTGGAATTTATTTTAACTACAAAAAGGAGATAGATGATGTTTTCTTCTCCAAAATTCTTGCCAATTTTCTTGACACCATTTATCAGTTCACATTTTGACTTATGTGCTTCCCTTGCAATATATGCATTTCACATATGTATAAAATAATCATATGCATAGCCATATCTACTTGATAAGTATAAGATTCTCTCTCTTCACAGGATTCAGCTGAGGAAAGTTTTGTGTTTTTTTGTTCTTTTGGACATGTCTGCTGCTTTGAGCAACAGCATAATTTTTTACTTAGTTTTACATTTTTTTTACACTGTTTTTTGGTATTTGAGTCTCTTTAGTTAGTCTTCCTAATATAAACTGTTCAACTGGTCTAAACTGTTTATTTGGACTTCCCTGGCAGTACAGATGGTAAAGAATCGGCGTGCAATGTGGGAGACCCAGGTTCAATCCCTGGGTCAGGAAGATCATCTGCAGGAGGGCATGGCAACCCACTCCAGTATTCTTGCCTGGAGAATTCCATGGGCAGAGGAACCTGGAAGGTCACAGTCCATAGAGTCATGAAGAGTCGGACATGACTGAGTGACTAGCACTCAACTGTTTATTATTCAATTAAAAATATAGAATTTTGTTAATAGAAAATAATCTATTGGTATTTTGATTTGGACATTTTATAAATGTAAGGATGAGACTGAGTAGCTGATGCCTTTCTGATATCAATTGTACAATCTAGAAGTACAGCATATCTTTATTTGAAGTCTCTTTATGTTTCTCAGAAAGTATATTTGCCTCTATGATAGATTCTCCATATGTCTTATGAAGTTTCTTTTCAGGAATTTTATACTTTTGTTGCTACTGTGAACTTGTGCAGTCCTTATTTCAAATGTATCTTTTAATTATTAATTGTGGTACCAAGGTTTTTAAATATTTTGTTTTACATCAAAGTTATCAATGATGTTTCAATAATTCCCTTTTCCTACTTTATGACTTTTCATTATTCAAATTTTAGTTTCATACTTTGTTTTAATGACCCAAACTTTCAGATATAATATTAAATCCTATTTGCATTCTTATATAAACCTACTTGGAGATGATTTTTAAATAAACTATTTAAATTATTTATACAATTAAATATATAATTAATAGACTATTTAATAAATCAGCATTTATTATAACAATATGGGCTTTCACATATATGTCCATAAGTGAAGTGGCTCTATATTGTTATGATTGTATGATATCTTGTTATAAGTTTTTCCTATTTTATATTATAGAGAATCTATTCATTCTAAATAAAGTGAACAAACAGTAGTTCATACATGTAAAGCTTGAGAACGAAACTATCATATAACATGATCTACTATCTCACCTCTAATTGAAGACCATTCTGTATTAACTATTTCTTAAACATCTCATTTTATTATTGCTAGTTTTAAATACTATGAATATTAGTTTTATGTTGATCCAATATGTGGTAACAGCAAAGCCTACAATTCCTTTAGAGCTCTACCCAAATCTTTACATATACATAAGACTTCGGTAAAATGATTTAACACTTAATGAACACATTTAACAAATAACTTTCCCAAATAAAGAATACTTAAAACAATGAAGAGAATGGATAAAAATTCAAAAATAAAGTTGAGGGTTTATTATATATCTTTCTTAATTTAAGATGTATAGATATGTAAAGAAGAAATAAACATTGTAACCCCTTGCCTTTCTTTTTATACTACTTATTAAAAAGTTGTAATTAGCCATTTATTTATACACTTCTGGCTAATATTTGGTAAGATATATGTTAGAAGAAGCCATGATAAATTATCTAGAATAGAACAAACTAAAGTACACATTTATAGTTATTCTTCTGGGAAAGTTGGCAAATGGGGAATTTTACTTAGTAAATTTGGAGAAAGTGATGTGTGTGTGTGTGCACGCATGTCAGCAGTAGAGTCTTCACTTGACGGTTTCAGGTATTAAAAAAATTTTCTCTTTTGTATCATGTATTTATACTTTGAGTAAAGCTTCAGTTTTTCACATTAAGGGACCATATCCTTACCTTCTTCCTCCCCATTAAGTACTCGAACTGGCAAGATGTGGACAGTTTCAGAATAGAATAATATCTTTTCACCTGTGAAATCACTTGTCTGTTCACTTGAAATAATTCATAAATATTCTAGTGTATGTTTTCTCTTCTTTAATAGTAAATGACCTTAAAATGTAGTGGCTTACAAAAAGAATTTCATTTGCTCGTGATTTTCTGACCAGCAGTTTGGGCAGAGTGCAACTGAGTGCTTCTTCTGTTGGTCTCATTTCTGTTGCCTGTTGCAGCCACAGTCATCTGATGGCTCAGCTGGGACTGAATAGTATAAGATGGTCTCATCCGCATGTCTGGTGGTTGGTGATGCCTGTCAACCAGGCTGCAGTAATGCTAACAAATGAGCCTAAATTTCACACGGTGACTTCAGCATTCCCAAAGGCAAAGAATGGATGCTGCAAAGTCTCTTAGTACCTAGTACCTTCCAAGTGGAAGTTGACAAAGTTATTTCTATTACATTGTTTTAGTCAAAGCAGGTCACATAGTCAACCCAGACTTAAAGCAAAAGGGAGAGCAGACTCTAACTTTTGAAAGGAGGAACAGCCAAGTTACATGGCAGACTATGGAGACAGGGGTAGGGAAAATTCCTATGGGGATCTTTGCAAACACATTTTGTGTTACAGGATTAACAAAGTGTACAAAAGTGTGTGAATGAGGTAACAAGCATACCTATCATGTCATTTAATCAATTAAATTTCAAAATAAATAAATTTGATGAACTAACTTTCTCTGAATGGAGAATGTCAACTAAATCCTTTTCAGACTTTCTCAGGGTATGTGTATGTTTGTCTGATTTGTGATTTGGTTTAAAACATGCCATGAAATGAAACAACATAAAGATAAAATTTAGGGATCAGGTTTAAAATCAACTTAGACTTTGAAGTGCAGGGTGAGAGGAGGAGCAATTTTCCCTATGAGGTTAACGTCAACAAGTCTTTCTTTTTTTTTTTCTTTTAATGTACAAGTTAGTAGTTAGTGTATTGGCTGAACAGTCAATTATCGACAGTTACAGACAATTGCATGTCTTGCTAATACCATTTCAATTCAGGGCACAATTGTGTGAAAATGAGCTGCATTTCTCCTTAATAATTAGATTGTGCATAGATCCAATGCCATTTTAGTAAAAATAACTCCTTAAAATAAATTAAAATGTTAGATGATAATACCTGAGTGCTTAGTCCATCCTGACCCAATAAAAATTTAAATATATGTAAATAATGGCAGAAGTATCTTTTAGATAATTGAGAATAGGACTTAAGCCTAGCTATAGGAAAAATGAGAAACCCACTGAACAGGCCCTAAGATTTTGTTTGAGTTTATTATACAATAACTTTTTGGTAAAAAGAATCATGTTAAGCTAGTTATTATAACTTATTTCCCCCCTTATATAGATAGCATAAAATCTAACCTTTTTAACCTAATCCCTTCACTTTATTGGTGAAGAAACTGATACACAGATTCAAATCTTGCATTAAATGAATTAATAGTTACCTGATAGTTCCCCTCTTCCTTCTTTATCTAGGCATTTGGCCAACCACTCTTCCACCTACCCAGCCCCTCCACTTTTATCTGATCTGTAGAGACCAAACATTGGGGATATCAGTGGCAGCTTAAAGCTTCTTCCTTGATAAACATTTTAATGGTACTATAAAAATTAATTTACTTTTGTCATATAAGCACAACTATCTCCCTGATTTTGAACGTCATTTTATTAAAATGAAATGTTTAATTCAATTAAATTAATACTTATAACATCATTAAAATGTTCTTAAGGAAAGTTATTTAAACTGTCATTGATATAACCTATGGTATATTAAACATGGTTTATTAAAATTAATGCTTTGTTCAATCCACATAGCCAATTTCATTATCTTCATTATTCATTATTTATATTTCAACATTTGGAAAGGTAAGGTTTAAAAATATTATTTGGCACTCTATGGAAAATAATTTTCACATAAATCATATTAAGTAAAAAGCTTATTCACAAGTTTGCTCTAATTGTATTTTGCAACATCAAATATTTGATTTACTAGTCATTATAGAAAAATTATTTTTCATAAGACATACACACATTAGGATGAATTATATCAAACTGCCATTTTGTAATGATATTGGCAATTTTATATGATTTAATCTAACATACATGTTGATTGTATGTTATTCTCAATGACTTGTGTGCTGTTTTTCTATATACACACTTTGCTAGTTAGGATTTCATTCAATATGTGTAAATCATTAATTCAAAAAATAAAAACATAAATTAATGAAATAAAGCTTTTAAAATGGCAAATTGCTACACATTTATATTTTTTAGAGAACCATGTAACCTTCAAGGAGTAAGAAAATTCATTCTTAAAAATCATACATAACCCTCAGCTTCCCTGGATAATACAGTCGGACAGAGTCGGACATGACTGGGTGAAAAGGAAAGAAAAGGAAAGTGAAGTTGCTCAGTCATGTCTGACTCTTTGTGACCCCATGGATTGTAGCCTAACAGGCTCCTCCGCCCATGGTATTTTCAGGCAAGGGTACTGGAATGGGTTGCCATTTCCTTCTCCAGGGGATCTTCCCACCTCAGGGATTGAACCTGGGTCTCCCACATTGCAGGCAGATGCTTTACTGTCTGAGCCACCAGGGAAGAAACAACAACAAAATAAATAAGTGAGGGAAGACTGGGATACAAATCAGAAGTTGAGGGTAAAAGAGAAAAGTGGAAAAATGTATTTTTTCCAAAAAGCTCAAAAGTGTTATTATACACATTTATGTCTGAATAATATATTGATTATCTGAGATTAAATTAGAATCAGGAAAAATGTAATATCACATTTTCTGTATTCACAAAGATACACCAATTGAAAGAATATGAATAAGTTATTTTCTAAATGACGGTTAAACCAAGCAACTTTTGAAACTGACAAACTTAAAACTTTCTCTTTGAATTTAATATTTCATCTTAAAATTGGAAACGTTATTTCCACTCTGAAGTATCCATTTGTTTAGTGCTGCAATGAAATACCATAAAGAACAAAGCTATGACATAATATTTTGAGAGTACTTTAAGGCCCCTAAATTCAGCTTGGAAATTCTATGTGTATATCCAAGAATTCGGTGTCTCCATTTTCTATTTTATTTCTTTTTCTTTGCTCTATTGGTATTGCTTTTATATGTAGTTGTATGTGGTAGGAACTTGTCATGGAGTTAACCCCACAGTTTTTTGTTTGTTCATTTTTAGCAATGTTGAAATTATGATTTATAGTAGCACACATGTTTCTTGTCTAGTCACTGTTACCAGTAGATTATTCTTTCTTTTCTAAGGAACTGAGACTTTTACCACTTTTCCAGTCATTATTCCAGTGAGCCTTCTAAGTTCAATAGGTTTTCACACCACGGTGTATAAGATGAGGACCTTCTTGGACAGAAACTCCGATAGAAATGAAAGGATACAGGCATGATAACCAAATGGAGAGACTGTCTCTGAGTTTTTATACTGCGAGTTAGATGGTGCCCCTCAGCTGTCCCTGTGTAACTTGATGAGCCAGAGCCCAGGGGTCTCAGCTTCCTGTACTTGCTACTGCTCGTGTTGCAAAGACTTTTCATTGACTCCTAGGAGCTTCCTAAGTTTCTATTCTAATAAAGTTGCTATATTTTATTACCTTTATATTATTATGATTAACAAGCAGTCTACTAGGTACTGGGGATATGTCATTGTTGTTACTTAGTCACTAAATCGTGTCTGATTCTTGTGACCCATAGACTGGGCCCACAAGGCTCCTAGTCCGTGGGGTATCCCAGGCAAGAATACTAAAGTGAGTTGCCATTTCCTTCTCCAGGGGATCTTCCCAACCCAGGGATCAAACCCACATCTTCTGCATCAGCAAGTGGATTCTCTACCACTGAGCCACCTAGAAAACCCTACTGGGGACATAAAGGTAAACAAATAGACATGATTTTTGCTCTTATGGAAGGAAAAAAGGAATCAGCAATCCATAATTTGGAGTAAGCGTGATCACATTTTCACACGTTAGGTCAGTTTCTAGCCACTCATAATCCAATCCCTGTGTTTAGTTTCATCATAGGGATACTTTTGCACAGATCTCAGTTGACTCTTTGGTGTTGAGACTGTATTCACATAAACTAAGCCTCCTCACTCTTTCTCCTAGATAATGTTTGTTGAGTATCATGTGGTAATCAACATGCAATATTTTTGTGTTAGCTTTCGAAAAAGCTCCACTATAATCCTCTGAAATCAAAAGATATAAATAATTAACCTTAGTTAGGAAGACATGTTGAAAGCCGAAACAGGCCCAAAGTAAGCCTCTTGAGCCTAACAAGTAGCCAAGTGCTGAAAACAAAGGAAAAGTTCTCAGAGGGAACTAAAAGTGCTACTTCAGTGAACAGATGAACAGTAAGAAAGTAAAATAGCCCACTTGCTGATGAGGAGAAAGTTTTAGTGGTCTTAATAAAAAATCAAGCCAGCCATAATATTCCCTTAAGCCGAAGCTGAAGTTGGTGCAAAGCCCTAATTCTCTTCAATTCTGTGAAAGCTGAGAAAGATGAAGAAACTTCAGAAGAAAAGTTGGGAAGTAGCAGAGGCTGGGTCATGAGGTTTAAAAAATAAGCCATTTCCATCATATAAAAGTATGTGCTGATGCATAATCTGTAGAAGGTTATCCAGAGGATCTAGCTAAGATAATTATCGAACATGGCTACACTAAACAGCAGATTTTCAATGTAGACTAAACAGTCATTATTCAAAGAAGGTGCCATTCAGAACTTTCATAGCTATAGAGAAGATAATGCTTGGCTTCAAAGCTTCCGAGGACAGGCTGCTGTTCTTGTTAGGGTCGTATGCAGCTGTTAACTTCAAGAGCTCATCTACCTTTCCAAAATTTTAGGGCCTTTAAAATTATGCTAACTCTACTCTGCTTGTGCTCTATAAATAAAATAATAAAGCCTGGAATACAGCACATGTGTTTACAACATTGACTGACTGACTGACTGAAGTCGCTCAGTCGTGTCCGACTCTTTGCGACCCCATAGACTGTAGCCTACCAGGCTCCTCTGCCCATGGGATTCTCCAGGCAATAGTACTGGAGTGGATTGCCATGTCCTTCTCCAGGGGATCGTCCCAACCCAGGGCTCAAACCCGGGTCTCCCGCATTGTAGACAGACTCTTTACCGTCTGAGCCACCAGGGCTGAATATAAGTCCACTGTTGAGACCTACTCAGTTCAGTTCAGTTCAGTTGCTCAGTTGTGTCTGACTCTTTGCAACCCCATAGACTGCAGCACGCCAGGCTTCCCTGCCCAACACCAATTCCTGGGGCTTACTCAAACTCATGTCCATCAAGTTGATGGTGCCATCCAACCATCTCATCCTCTGCCGTCCCCTTCTCCCCCTGCTTTCAATCTTTCCCAGCATCAAGGTCTTTTCCAATGAGTCAGTTCTTGCATCACGTGGCCAAAATGTTGGAGTTTCAGCTTCAGCATCAGTGCTTCCAATGAATATTCAGGACTGATTTCCTTTAGGATGGACTGGTTGGATCTCCTTGCAGTCCAAGAGACTCTCAAGAGTCTTCTCCAACACCACAATTCAAAAGAAATAAGTGAGGGAAGACTGGGATACAAATCATTATCTTCTCTATAACTATGAAAGTTCTGAATGACATCATCTTTGAATAATGACCGTTTAGTCTACACTGAAAATCTGCTGTTTAGTGTAGCCATGTTTGATAATTATCTTAGCTAGATCCTCTGGATAACCTTCTACAGATTATGCATCAGCACAAGCTTTTATATGATGGAAATGGCTTATTTTTAAAACCTTATAAATTCTTCAGTGCTCAGCTTTCTTTATAGTCCAACTCTTACATCCATACATAACAATGGGAAAAACCATAGCTTTGACTAGATGGACCTTTGCTGGCAAAGTAATGTCTCTGCTTTTTAATATGTTGTCTAGGTGGCTAATAGCTTTTCTTTCAAGGAGCAAGCATCTTTTAATTTCATGGCTGCAGTCACCATCTGCAGTGATTTGGGAGCCTAAAAAAAAAATCTGTCGCTGTTTTCCCATTTTTGCCATGAACTGATGGGACCGGGTGCCATAATCTTAGTTTTCTGAATGTTGAGTTTTAAGCCAACTTTTTCACTCTCCTCTTTCGTTCACTTTCATCAAAAGGCTCTTCAGTTCATCTTCACTTTCTGCCATAAGGGTGGTGTCATCTGCATATCTGAGGTTACTGATATTTCTCCTGGCAATCGTGATTCCAGCTTGTGCTTCATCCAGCCTGGCATTTGGCATGATGTACTCTGTATATAAGTTAAATGAACAGGGTGACAATGTACAGCCTTGACATACTCCTTTCCCAATTTGGAGACCTACTGCTCAGGAAAAAAAAAAAAGCTTTCAAAATATTACTCCTTATTTACAATGTAACTCATCACCCAAGAGTTTGATGGATATGTACAATGAAATTCATATTATTATTCATGCCTACAATTGCTACACTCAGGTCAAGAAGTAATTTTGACTTTCAAATCTTGTTACTTAAGAAATACATTTTGCAAAACATATAGTCATTCTTCCGATGGATCTGGACAAAGTAAAATTGAAACCTTTTGGGAAGGGTTCACCATTGTATATGCCTTTAAGAACATTTGTAGCTCACAAAAAGAAAATCAAAATAGCAACATTAACAGTAAGTTGGAAGCAGTCATTTCCAGTCCTCATGGGTGACTCTGAGGAGTTCAAGAGTTCAATGGAGAAAGTAACTGCTGGTGTGGGAGAAAAAATAAGAGAACCAAAATTAGAAGTAGAGCATGAAGATGTGACTGTATTACTGCAATCTCATGATAAAACTTGAATGAATGAGGAGTTACTTCACACAGACGAGCGAAAGAAGTGTCTTGGTTTGTTTGTTTTTTTCCTTTTTAAGATAGAATCTACTTGTAGGGAAGATGCTATGAAGACTGTTGAAATGACAATAAATAATTTAGAATATCACATAAACTTAGTTAATAAAACAACAGTAGGGCTTGAGAGGACTGTATTGCGGTCATCTGGAATGGAACTTTTGATATCCACAAGTTATGCACACAGATTTTAAATTATCTCAAGCATTTTCAGAAGCAAGAAGATTAAATCACATCAAGAAGTTATTTCAATGTGGTATTAGCCATTAAAAACACAGCTGAATATAGTTTAAGTACTGTTTAAGTCACCCAGTGGTCAGCAGCAATAGCTTCTAGAGGTCCTGATATTTTTAGGCCACATTCTTTGCCTGAAAAGCCACCCACACTTGTTAAGATAAAACTATTATGCTTCATTTAACTTTTCTAAAATAGATAATGCTTTGATCTGCTGGAAATCCAGTAGCATTTAACCTATTACTTTTTTAAAAAATTTATAAACTACCTTTCTCCAAAGAGTTTCAGTGATTTATAATAGAATTAAAACATGCTTAAGAAACAAAATCATCATTTATTTTTACCATAAAAAGTAAAAGCAAACAGGAACTTAGATATGCAGGAGACCTGGGATAATACTATTTTTGTGAAGGAGCTGTATGTTTAGCTTTGAGCTTCTTGGTGAAATGATACCTGTCAGCTTGCAGTCATGGTATGTGGTAGCTATTGCTTTGGGTCCGCTTTTCTTCTCTTAGAAGATCTTGTTCTTTAGCCATAGATGACCTGGTCTTAGTTCATCCCAGCGTCCTATCTTACTAACAACAATGACTGGGTCAAGAAATGAACATGTGACCAAATCAGAATTCATCCTTGGAATTGTTTCATTGATGCTGGGAAATGGCGGGTCTATTTTTCCATTGAATTGTTAAATCTGGGCTTCCAGAAGCATAGTCCACAGACACCTGGGAAAACTGTTTCCTTTAGGATAGTGTTTCATAAGTAGGCAAAGACAGGCCAGGGTTCAAAACAGAAAGAAGTAGAAAGAATCAAAGAGGAAGAGAGTACTAGATGAAAGTACCACATTTCGCTTTTTCGGAGACATGTTCTTGTTGCTAGTCAATCGATTTCATGAGATGCCTCAGTGTTCTCAGCTTAGTGCAACCAATGAATTCGTTTTAAAGCTTTATCCTATCTTTAACATCAATCACTTGCAGACAGAAAGCCCCAACTGATATCATTATATGATTCTCATTTCTAATAGAGGAATTGTGCCCTTTCATCTGAGGGGGTATTGTCTCACCCCAACTCCGGCATTAAATGCTAGAAGATATTGAGATATTTTTTCAAGGGGATCCTCACAGGGGGAAAAAATCTTGAGGAAACACCACACACATTGTCCCGCTCTAGTTTTTGCATCCATAAAATGGATTCTTTGTTTCAATAAGATGTTTACTTAAAGTGTCTTTATATGTTTCTTGCAAGACTTCGTTGGACTTGTTCAGTGCTTTCTCCAAGTTTTTTTTTTCTTTTTTTTTTTAAATTAAGGATCATGAAAATGAAGATGCATCAGCTAAAACTTAAAAAAAGAAATAAAGAAAGAAAACTGTGTTGCTTCCTGAAGAGACTTTTAAAAGAGTCCTTGAGTTCAGAAAATTGTAAAGCCATCTCTTTTACACATTAGATGCCTAAGTGAGATTTTGTTCACACTGGGGTCCTAGATGTGTGAGAAACACTGCTAGTAATCTGTCAGGAAGATGTCACAGTCCCACCTCCATCATTTTCTCTAAATTGTCATCTGACTATATAAGTGTTTCAAAGAGTACCTTCAGAGAAGGCCTTTTTCTTTTCATGAAAATTTTATTTAAATTCACTCAGGCTCTTCAGATATTAAATTAGTGTCCTGGTGCTTTCTGCCATAAACTATGGACATTTTAGGGCCTAAAATACCACAGCGTGATCTCTGGGAAAGGTTATGCTCTCAATAAAATTATACCCTGATAGACACACTTTGCAAGAATCCTTCAAAGGATATTTATGTCAACTGGCACCATAATAAATCCATATTAAGATCCCACAGAAGCCTAAAGACCAACAGTAGAAGTAATTGCTTGTAAAAAAAGAAATTTCTAAATGAATTACTTTAGAAAACACTGTCATTTGAATAGGGCTTAGGAAATTTCTAAAATTCTTTTCTGCGCTCAGAATATAAGATTGTTTAGGTAACTTAGTCAGTTACATATGTGAATTTTGACTATAGAATAATTAGGAATATTTTAGAATAACGACTAATGGGCTAGATCTTATGAACTCACAAAGATGTATTCAGCCAACAGTACCAATGTTAAATGGTGCTCTTATGATATTTTCTATTATTTAGGTTTATAAATTTAGAATTGATTATTTTCGAGTAAAGATATTAATTCAGGAAGTTCCAAATTACCACACTTTCCCAGGAATGACATTTTTTATTGCACGCATACAGATTTTTAAAAGGTCCTCTTCTTTGCATTATTAATAAAACATATCTGAGATAGACACTGACAGCTAACCCGTAGTATCAAAAGTGTGACTAAATTGATTACTAACATTTCTACTCCCCTAGGAGTATGCACTTCTCATTGGATGTTAAAAAATATATAAAATGCTATTCAGGTCATTCTTTAAAATGCTTAGTTAGGAGAAAAATTGAAGCATATTTACCATAAATTCTTTTTACACAAAAATGAATTTATTTATTTATTTAAAGGACACGTGTCGACAGAGTTCATTCTTCTTTTAAAAATGTTCCATGGTAAGTCCATCAGACATAGATTATTCATTAGTAAGACTGTTATCCTACATTTGAAAACTTGACAGTAATTTGTTGCTTAGATCTTTTTATAGATCTATGCATTATTACATCTCACCAGGACACTATAAAGGCTTCTTTGTGGTTTATTTTTAGCCAAACAAATCCGTTTTCCGCCTCCGTTAGAAAACAGTCATGTTAGTAAGAGTTTACAACTATACTCTCCAAATAAATGGACACCATGTAGATATTTAAATCATACCAGCTGTTTAGTTTGGGTTCTTAACAGGGTTTTATATCATGAACACAGCCCTTTTACTAAACTAGGCAGGTGATCATCAAACAATGTTATTTGTGTGGAGAATTTTTTATCTAGGTAAAATATTCTGTTTATATTCCAATTTCTACTTGATTTAGATTTGATTGCATGATATTTTTATGGCCATGTCAACATGTGTTGATATAAAATTGTTCAAAATCAGTTGTCATGAAGTTAATAGGTACTGATTTTTGATCTAACACAGCTTCTATCCAAAGCATAAATTAGCTATTAGCTTTAAGTTTCCTGATCATAAAGACAACATTTCCTAAAAGCTTCCTTTGAAATTCTATGAAAAAAAAAACAGACCATAATTCATATTGTATTGCAGAAGGTCTGAAGAAAATGCATTCATGAATAATGTCTTATTTCAGTGTGTCATTATTCTAGTGGTGTACTACATTGCTTTGGCTGATAAAGTTCTCAAGATAACTTCAAAATTCAGTATTTTATTCTCAGTGTTTTTGCCTAATAAATCTCTGAACCATTTCTGGCAAAAAGAAAAATAAGCCCTTCATTAAAAAGCATGACTTTTATCCCTCTCCCTCTCCCATTCTTCCTCTCTTTGCCTGTGTGTAGATGTGTATGGAACTCTTGATATACAGGGGATAGAATAACAAGGCTAGAGGCTAGAAATGGGTTAAGCATGAACTTTGGTATTAAAGAGCTAAAAATAAGGCAAAAAACTAAGAATTTGTATAAACTACATACAATAGCATAGTGGAAATAATGGGATATGAGTAGAGGAATAAGGGAGGAAATCCATTAGGCAACCTCAAAACAAGAAAATTAAGACAAATAATAGCCCAGCCTCTTGCAGATCAATTAAAAAGTGGGAATTGAGCCAATATGTAAAAGGGAAGACTAGTACTATAATCTTCTTTTGGAAACAATGGCAATAGACCATTTATCCTGTTGGTTTTAACTTGGGCTAAGTGCCCAGCCTGGACAATTAATACAATATTCTTAAGGCAAGAGCAATTTTTTCTTGCTGCTGTTAGCAAAGTGTCACTAACAACTATACACACAGATCTAACCCATATTCTAAGTGTACAAGAAGTGAAAACATAATCAAAAAAGCAGAACAATTATAAAGAAACGTATTAGTAGACAATGGAGATATATTATTTCTCACTCTTCCTTAGGCAAAAATGTTGAATGGAAGCAAAATCAACCTGATATTCTCATTATAACAACCATTTTTACAATAAGATATTCAGTTCATATCTGGGTATCTGAATTGGTCAGTAAGGTAGATTATTTTTTACTCCAAACAAGTGGATATTCAGAGGTCCATATGCATTGGTCCTAACAAATACCCAGATAAAATAACCTTGCTCCTTGGAAGAAAGACAATGACAAAACTAGACAGCATATTAAGAAGCAGAGACATTACTTTGCCAACAAAGGTCTGTATAGTCAAAGCTATGGTCTCTGTAGTGGTCATGTATGGATGTGACAGTTGGATCATAAAGAAGCCTGAGTGCTAAACAATTGATGCTTTTAAACTATGGTGTTGGAGAAAGCTCTTGACAGTCCCTTAGACTGCAAGGATAGGAAATCAATCCTGATACTCATTGGAAGGACTGATGCTGAAGCTCCAATCTTTTGACCACCTGATGTGAAGAACTGACTCATTGGAAAAGACCCTGAGGCTGGAAAAAATTGAAGGCAGGAGAAGAAGGGGATGACAGAGGATGAGATGGTTGGATGGCATCACTGACTCAGTGGACACGAGTTTAAGCAAACTCTGGGGATTCATGATGGACAGGGAAGCCTGGTATACTGTAGTCTATGAGGTCGCATAGAGTCGGACATGACTGAGTAACTGAACAACAACAACAAAAATAACCTAAGTAAATGTTTTTTGTAATAATAACAAAATATATAGTATATTCTGTTCACTCCAATGCTGCTGCTAAGTCGCGTCAGTCGTGTCCGACTCTGTGCGACCCCATAGAGGGAAGCCCACCAGGCTCCCCCGTCCCTGGGATTCTCCAGGCAAGAACACTGGAGTGGGCTGCCATTTCCTTCTCCGATGAGTGAAAGTGAAAAGTGAAAGTGAAGTCGCTCAGTCGTGTCCAACTCTTAGCGATCCCATGGACTGCAGCCTACCAGACTCCTCCATCCATGGGTTTTCCCAGGCAAGAGTACTGGAGCAGGGTGCCATTGCCTTTTCTGCTACCCCAATAATACATCTTAATTAGAACTAGTATTTGACATTTTCTCTACTTCTCTAAGTATTTTGAAGAGTGAATGACCACAAATACATTAGATTTTTTTTTAATTACAAAGGAATCTTTCAATATTCAGGCTTTTCTGTGGTTTTTGTCCCAATCTATTTTTAGTCTCCCAAGTAATTTTATTATTATTAACGTTGGCATTCTAGACAATGTGTTTTATAACAAAATTCTGATAATTAAATCTTAATATGTTTTTTGATGCAGCAAATTTTGTCTCTTTTGTGTTCTCTCTCTCTTTTTAAGAGCATTCTGCTTGCTTATTTCTGGAAATTCTTATACTCTACAATGCTAGCCACAACTGGGTCAGTTTAATCTCTTTCAAAATCAGAATCTAATCCAAGAATAAAAAATCATTCTGCTTATTTTAGTCACAGTACAGAAACACTGTGGATCTGTATTCAATGCTTTCCATCAGAGCTTTTCAGTCAAAAAAACACAAAAAACAGTGAATGCAGTCTAAACAATATGATTGTAAATTTCTGATAAAGATCTGTTTATTTCCATATACCTGAATCTTAGAACTTTTATATACCATGATGTTTCACCAAAAACTAAAGTTTGCTGTGTGTGTGTTGAATTTCAGTGAAAATCTAAATTCTTTTCCACACTATTTTGTATTAAAGAAGAAAAATTTTTAAAGGTTAACTTGGCAGATAATATCCCTTTGTTGCTTTTTCTTGCAGTGGAAAATTTATACATTACCCTGTAATTTATGTACTTTTTATAATGATGGACAAGTTATCATGTTCAGTTATCAAACTTACCACTTACATGCATACACATACCAAGTATGTAAAGAAGAATACAAAATTCTGAAAATTTTAGTTCTGTTTTGAAAACAGATTAGAGTACTCTTCGGTTTTATCAGAAGAATAAGAAACACGCACACATACCCCGATACAGAAAACAGTACAGAGGCCGTAAGTAACCACTGACGAGTGTGCTCAGCTGTATCCAATTCTGCGGCCCGATGGAGAGTAGTCCGCCAGTCTCCCCTGCCCATGGAATTTTCCAGGCAAGAATTTTGGAGTGCAGAGCCATTTTCTACTCCAGGGACTCTTCCTGACCCAGAGGTCAAACCTGGGTCTCTTGAGTCTCCAGCATTGGCCAGCAGATTCTTTGCCATGAGTGCCACCTAGGAAGGCCACTCATGTGTGGCCTCTTTATTTAATGTTTGGATGAACTATGTATCCATTCAGATACTGCAGAGAGTAGAGACAGTAGAGTCCTCCCAAGCATTGTGCCTTACATGTATGTTAGTAGCATGCCCTTATCTCTACAAATTAAATATACTTTAAAAGTAAGGATTACTTTAAACGTTGTAGTTTAATCAAGGGCTTGAAGATAAACTGCAGATTTTCTAAAACTAACCTCTCTCTCTACCTTACTCTAGTCAAGTTCCCTTTTGTGAAATTTTACACAAAAGTAACACTTTGGAAAATATACAATGCTATGGGATCTTCAGAATAGTTAAGCATTTTTTGACTCAGCTACATTATTTTTCATGATTATTTCACTCAGTGTTTATTTTAGCCAGGCATTTTTATTTGCTGTTGTAGCTGTATGAAGTAATGAAAATACCTTCTGTTGATTTAAATAGGTAAATTCCTATATATCATTTACCTAACAATAGCTCATTTCGCAATTGTGTGGCCAAACAAAGGACATTTGTTCTGTATACAAAAGCTGTGTTTTAATCCACAGATTGTTGTTTCCTTCCAAGATATTAGGTATAAATCCAGTTTATCCTTATAAAATATTCCCACTGAAATTAGGTGGAGTTCTGACTGATTTAATACTGAGAGTCTGGCTCACTGCAGTACCGGCAGTTGAAAATTACATGAAATAATTGAAATTGGAATTGGGCACACCCATAATGCTAACCAGAAAACAATATGATTAAAACCACACTGATATATCATATGACATTGACCTAAATGGAGTCAGTCTTGGAAGACTCAGCAAGACCTGTTTATCTTTGCTTTTTAATATTTGTGCTCATCCTTCTTCAGTACTAGGAAAAAAATCAAATGGCTTATTTTTTTTGGAAAACATCCCATCATCTGTATGTGGATTTCTACTCTCTTAACTACCCAACTAGAATGTAGGTCACTTCCTTACATCCATGAAACTCTGTATAGAGACTCTACAAAAGTGGGGGCAAAACCTCATTTAAGTTTGAATGTGGGTAGATGACTTCATAAATAAAGGTCATATCCACATTTTTTTATATTTAAGTTTAAACTTTTCTATTTTCCCATATCTAACATTTAATGATTATTTGTTTTTAATTTAAAATATTCATTTTATAATTCAACTCTTTTTACTAAAGTTTTCCTACTTCTTGTTCATCCTAGTCTGTCTGGATGTCAAGAGCTCTTTCTGCAAATACATGGGACACCCCTGCCTGCATGTCCAAGCTTTGTCCACACCTTTATAAACAGTCCTGGAGCCATCCTTCTGGTGGACGTGCATAGTCCCTGGCGTATGGTTGGCCCTCGGAGAGTGGAGTTAGGGAAGGGGCCTGAAAGGCCTCTGGAGGTAGGCGGGAGGCACTCATGCCACAGGTCCTTGTTCCTGGAGTATGGTTTAGAACTGGTGGCAGGAGGTGATAGTCTCTGGATGAGCAGGTTTTAGTCTCTGGATGAGCAAGTTTTCTTGGACCATCAGATGCCAAACACCACACAAAGGGGCAATTGGCAGAAGATCAGAGCAGGTCCCTCTGAATATGGAGGCCCAGGATATGGGCACCTGGGATAGGGATCTGAGAAATGAGAGTTCCAGAGTAAGATGGTGAGCCATGTCAGCCCTTTGGAGCTTGAGTAGAAGCAGCTCTGGCAAGAGGTGGGTTAATATAGAGGCTGTATACTCCACAAGGAGTTAAAAAGTGACAATCCTAGACACCTATATTTTATAAATTGGACTCCTTGCACTTTTCATATTCTTTCTATTTATTCCTTTGGACATTTTTTTTTTCTCTTAATTTTTTAGTAATTTATTTTGTATTTTCTACCTAACTTAGCTGCAACACCGAGAACTGAGTTCTTGGGTCAAAGCATTTAGGGGAACAGTAGCTTCATGTTCAAGCAAGGCATGAGGGAAATAATCAAAAGAAGAGAAAATTTAGGAGGTGATGAGAATATTTACTGGACAGTGGTTATAAAGGGACTATGGAATCCAAGTTGGAAAAGAAGGGAGAGTAAAAGAGGAAATTAATGGATAAGAGAAAAATGATAGAGTCAATACATTTGAGATTTTTGGAATAAGTTAAAGTGCTGATATAAATCTGTTCCTTTTTTTTTTTTTGGTTGGAAACCAAGAAACTAACCCTGACTCTCTTAAAGAAAAAAACTGTAACAAAGCTCTGGAAAATGCAAAACAGAAACTTGTGGAAAGTCTTGGAGAGGTCCATGAAATGACAGTGAAACAGCCGTTCATCTTGGTTTATCTTTTTTCGTTTATATTTCCTAAATTTCCAAGAAAAAGACTTATTTTAAAAACTGAATTTAAAGTGCGTTTATAAACTTCTCATTTATCATTCATGTATATTCAAGGGACAGGGCTGATATAATAATTTAATAACTAGGGAAGTAACCACTTGAGTGAAAACTAGATGCCCAGGAGGTTGTGGTCAGAATGGAATATTAGAAACTGTGATTTCAGAAAGCATGCCATTTCTACTGATGGCAAGGAGTGATAAGGGGTGGTGATTGTGTTCTGCAGAAAAATTCTTGGTCAAGGAATCAGAGCCACTCATTCCATGTTGAACAAAGAAAGAGACAATGTTTCTGTTCAGAGACATGAGAATTGAAGCAACAGTAATCTAAAGGAAGACTGTCTTATCAGAAGAGCTAATTCCCAAGTGGTAAAGTGGTAAAGAACCCACCTGCCAATGCAGGAGACCAGGGTTTGATCTCTGGGTCAGGAAGATCCCCTGGAGAAGGGAATGGCTATCCCCTCCAGTAGTCTTGCCTAAAGAATCCCATGGACAGAGGAGCCTGGTGGGCTACTGTCCATGGGGTTGCAAAGAGTCGACACCACTTAGAGGCTAACACTTGCACACTTTTTTTCATTAATTGGGGGACATGGAAAGAACAAATGGAAAATTATGTGGCTTAATAATGTGAAATGGAAAACAATGTATTATATGGAGAAATGGAGACAGAGAACGGGAAATGGGAGGCACAGCACAGGACTCAGGCCTGCCCTGGCTTCAGGAACCTACTCTTCTTATTTCTCCAGGCTCTGCTTTATTTTTGAGTTCTCCTCCCGTACCTTTGTTCTCAGTCTTTTGGCAAATGAATCCTTCTCAAATTATTCCAACTTGAGTGTACTACTGATTTCCTGTTAGGACTCTAAATTATACATCAACTAATTTAAAATATCTTATCCATTTTTCTCTTTTATGTATTATCATTAATGATAATGATCAACTTTATTATTACTAAGAAGCTGTATGCAATAATTATATAATAATAGATTTATATATTTATGTTATTTAATCTGTAAGGTAAGTTGTGTTCTCTTTGTATTATAGGTAAGAAAACTAAGACTCAGTGATGTTGCTATATAGTCAGTAAGTTGCAAAACCAGTCTGTCTCCAGTATTTGTTTCCTTTGATACAAAGTATTAGACTGACTGTAACAAAAGAGTGACCTTTACCTCTGCCCTAAGGAAAAACAGTAACTATTTAGTAAAATGATAATTAATTAACTAATTAACTGATGTATGGTGTGTGTGTCTATGTGTATAGACACACACATACATATATAAGACATGATTAAGCCAATGTGATAAGTTTCTTGGGCAGACATAAATGCTGCAGGAGTTTTAAAAAATTAATGTTCACTGTAGACCAAGGAAGACAAAAGAAACCGGTAGACAATTTAAATAGCAAGTGCTGTTGTCTTTGTCATTCTTCATACATTTTTATCCTTTTGTATATTTTGTCATTCCTTGTACACATAAATTATTAAAATTTTGAGACATTTGATTATGAAAAATGTCTGTATGTTTGTATCCTTTAAAGGATAAACTGACTGGTTGGTGTGGAAGAAACCTCCTTGAAAACTTTCCTGAAGTTCATCAAAATAAATCATACCTTTGTGAAGCTGGCTTGATGAAAGCAACATTTATTTGAGTAGGTGTCTATAGTGGGAAGTTTAAGCCATTCTCTGCACAATACAACCACAGAGGAAAACAACTCAGTAAATTCAAAGCATAAAGATCAAAGCTGTTATGATTACATTTTATTTCCATTTCATGTTACCTTACTGTGCACACTTATTATTTTATGCTGTTTATACAGCCCATTACCTACTCCCTCTAGTTCTGTGGTCAGGGGAATGGCATTTCCCCTTCAGAGCATTACTACCTCACAAAATCTCTAATTGGCTCATGGAATTAGAGATTTTGTGGTTATGGGAACAGAAAATTCCCCCTTCAACAAAAATGCAGAATTGTCATAGCCCATTCAAGCATTATTTGGGCTTACAGATTTTTTTAAATTTATTTCAGTTTTTAAGAATTTGAAATATTTGCTATGAAATTAGGCTGGCAAAAAGTTATTAGAGATATGTAAAACTTGGATGAATTCCAGACACTATTAATCCAATTTTGTTTTGAAAAGAATTCTTAGACATCATTTTCAATTTACAGGACAGCTGCTTTCACATAGGGGGAGTTGTTATCTGCCAAGTCATATTGAAGATAACACACAATATCTGACAGAACAGAAATTTAGAGAAGTCATATTCTGTTTTGAACTTTTATTTTATTTAAAAAAATGTAAATGTGCTTTTATAACTCATCTATGATTTGGCATTTCTATTGTCAATAATTTATAGAAAATGAGAATGGCAATTGACTTATTTTTTTCAGGGAACTTTTCGGAAGACAACAGAACTGGAAAACTAAATCGAAAATCTTACCATCTCCAAAGTGCATTCCTTAGGAGCAAAAGCTCAAGCAAGTAATTTTGCCTTGGTAATCTTGTTAATAACAACTCTTAACCACTGGCAACAAGGGGACTTTTCCATTCAGTACCATCAAAGACAGTTGAAATTAAGGACACTGAAAATGAGGGATTTGGGTTGGGTGAAGGGCAGTCACTAATGTAATCTAATTCATATTGAACCAGACACTGATAAAAAATTGCTTTACTATTCATATAAATTGGAGTTCATATAGGTTTTTTTTTCTGTTATATGTTGGGTTTTTACACAGTTAGTTTCTGTTACTTCTCCTGGTTACTATAACTCTGCAAAATGAAAATAGAAATTCTAAAGGTATGTGGCATGTGTTTGGATGCCTGAGTGCACCGCCTGGGTTTGAGAGGGAGACAGAGAGAGTTTACAAGATGGTAGGTGGAGCCAATGTTCTTGCAGGACGTTTAGCACCATTCACAACATTTCCAAAGCATCCAGGTGGATTCTTATGGTAGAGCTTTCTGGGATTATTCAGCATTCACTTCATTCTGAGACCTTTTATTTTTATTTTTTGGTGCATTATTTTATTAATCCTACTGACAGTAAAGACTTACAATCTTTGAATCCTGTTGATGTATACTTAAATTTACAAATTATGAGCAAAAGATGTATCATTCTAGTCTTCCGAGATCTTTTTAATTTGGGCTTTATCTGTGTCAATAGCATGCTTGAAATCTGTAAACATAAGAAAGAACTGTTTATTGGTCAGGCACTGTGTTTTGTTTGTGGATGTTCTATGTACTGTGAACATGTGGAGGAAACAGAGTTTCTCAGAACTTCTGAGAATTGAGATGCCAAGAATACCAGAGTGCAGAGGGTGACTAGGGATGGGCTGGAATACAAAGGAGTTTATAACTAAGCCTGGTGAACTCCAAATAATCCATTATTTGGGGAGGCTGGAGATTGGATTTAAGTTCGATTTCAGTTTTTCCTAACATAGGGGCCTCCTTCGGGACAAGTTTAATCCATGTAAATCCCAGTTTATTTTTCCATATTATAAGGGATATCTTCTACTCAAGGACAAAAAAAAAATATTTGCATGCATGCTGAGTCTACCCTGTTTCTCCACCCACGTAGACAGTAAGCTTGAACGGTTGCACCTTTCTCTCTGAACCCAGAGAGTCCTCAGAATACTTCTCAACTTGATTTGCAAGAAGTAATTAGCGACTGATTGGAGCTTGGGTGTAAGGTGAAACCAGTTCACCATTCAGGGCCTGATTGAGCTTTAACATCTGAATTTACGAATCCAAAATATGTTGTACAGGATCTGTGTCACAAGTGTGGCATAAAAATAAACAAAAAATAGAGTCTTAAATTACAGCCCTTAATGGGCACCTGGCTGCTTTAAGTTAAACCTATTCTAAAACAGTTTCTTGGTGTTCAGTCCACATCAAAATCACCGGGAAAGATTTTTTTTTAAAATATCACTACTCAAGTTTTATCCTCAGAGATTCTAATTTCATTTTCCTGGGGATGGGTCCTAAGTATCACTTTTTTAAAAAGCGTCTCTAATGGATCTAATATGCAGATGAGGTTGATAAACTGTTGAACAGAAGGAAATAAAACAGTAGTATTAAACACTACTCTCAGATAAGCTTGAGTAACAGAGAGTAAGAGAGAAGCACCCGTGGGGTTTGATGCAATATGTCCCAATGTAGGAGGCAGGGATTTTATTTGGCTCTGAAGATTAAACTGGATTTGAATACATGTTGAGGAGAAGGGAGATAAAATTTCTGGTTTGAGGAGCAGAATAAACAAAAGCACAGAAGTGAAAAGCATGTCTTGAGCAGAGAAGATATGGAGGCTATTTCATATTGGGAGTATTGTGTGAGAAATTAGATTGGTTAAGTGCATAGAACTATTGCAATTGACTAGCATTTATCATTTAAGTTTCCTAAATCATTCTATACACCTGCAATAGAACCGTTACAAAAGCCTTCAGTTTTACTGACTGAATAAATAATCAGTTTCCTTCTTTTAGAAACAAACTAGTTCAAGCATTTAACCTGACCAATAAAGTAAAGAAGGCCTTACTCTGGTAGGAAATACTAGTGACAGCACTCTGCCGGCCCATTCTTGTTTAGATCCCAGAAAGAAGTGGAACCTCTTTCTGAAAATGTTATCCTTTTTAAAATGTGTAAGAATTCCATAGGCTTCCCTGGTGGCTCAGAGGTTAAATAGTCTGCCTGCAATGCGGGAGACCGTTCGCTCCCTGGGTCGGGAAGGTCCTCTGGAGAAGGAAATGGCAGCCCACTCCAGTATTCTTGCCTGGAGAATCCCATGGACGGAAGAACCTGGTAGGCTACAGTCCACAGGGTTGCAAAGAGTCAGACACGACTGAGCGACTTCACTTTGCTTTTTCACTTTAAGAATTCCATAACAAGTGGAAAATAATTTAACTTAGCATTAAAGTTAGTGAAAATCCACTCTGAAATGGATAGATTTTCTTTTTATAACTATTGAACTCACTGGGGCAGAAAATGAAATGGTTTTATACATCATCCTGCAACCATGAAGTACATAACATAAAGCTTTGTAGAATGTGGGTACTGAGTGTACATCTGAAATTAACAAAATGTAACCAGTTTATGGTCCCTTTTTTCTGTTCTCCAGTTATTGTTATTTTCTTACATTTGAGTTCTTACAAGTCTCCCCTAATTAAGGTTTTGCTGCTACTGTTTTTTCTGTTTTCCTGCTACAACTCATCTATCCAGTAAGCCTCTCAATTTAGATGCATTTCTAAAGTTGTATATATGATAAGGGCTGCTTTCAAATAGCTTGAGAACAAAATTCACTTAATGTGAGATAAAGGTTAAAAGATAAAACTAGACTGTGAAAACAGAGATTTACACACAAGTTCTTTGCTATTTAACTTTGAGTTTCGTAGACAGTTCAAAATAGCCTCAGCATACCTAAGTTATTGAATGATCCTTTATGCTATAAACTTTAGGTTAGACTGTGTTTCCACTTAGGTGTTGCTAGGAAGAAAAGTTATGACCAACCTAGATAGCATATTGAAAAGCAGAGACATTACTTTGCCAACAAAGGTCCGTCTAGTCAAGGCTATGTTTTTTCCAGTGGTCATGTATTGATAAGAGAGTTGGACTGTGAAGAAACTAAGCACCGAAGAACTGATGCTTTTAAACTGTGGTGTTGAAGAAGACTTCTGAGAGTCCCTTGGACTGCAAGGAGATCCAACCAATCCATTCTAAAGGAGATCAACCCTGGGATTTCTTTGAAAGGAATGATGCTAAAGCTGAAACTCCAGTACTTTGGCCACCTCATGCGAAGAGTTGACTCATTGGAAAAGACTGATGCTGGGAGAGATTGGGGGCAGGAGGAGAAGGGGACGACAGAGGATGAGATGGCTGGATGGCATCGCTGACTTGATGGACATGAGTCTGAGTGAACTCTGGGAGTTGGTGATGGACAGGGAGGCCTGGCGTTCTGTGATTCACGGAGTCACAGAGTCGGACACAACTGAGCTACTGAACAGAACTGAACTGAGGAAATTGCTTTAATTTAACCGGTACATTTGAGTTATTTCCAGTTAGCATCATTTTTCCATGATTAGCAAGAAAGTAGTAATTTATGAGATGTAAAGTGTTTCATTTGGCTCTGTCCATGGTTTGGTTCAGATCAGTTCAGTCCAGTCCATGGTAGATTACTATTATTACTAAACTTGACCCTCCAGTTTCCTCTAACTGGTAAACAAGAGACTAAATTAGGTGAAATAATAATAATAGCAATAGTAATAGTTCCATGAGGAATCAACACTATGCACTATCACAGAGGAAACATTTCTCAAGCATTTTATTTTCTCCCTTTTATGGATAAGCTTTCCTGCAATCTATAAGAATTCACAAAAATCTTAATCTCAGCGAATGCTGTGAACTTTGTATTTTCTGAAACTACATACATAGAGAGGACTTAAAAATTCTGGGGTTTGGATGAGAAGCAGGATAGGCCCAGAGATCTAGTGTCAGCATAGAATCTCTCTTAAAAGAGGCATATTCCAAAGACAATTGGTTTGGTTGGAGTTTCACTGTGAATAGTGCCCACTCAGATCAGAGATTTCCCAGTATTACACTGAGCTGAAATTTTTCCATATCTCATCCAGGTTTCCTTAATTCATTCATAATCTTACAACCTCGTATAATACATTTTTCTTTTATTATGTATTCCCTTCTAGTTTTTTAATCAGCAACTTCTTTTTCAGTCATAGGCACACACATATATATTTAAGTATCTTCTATACATATAGTTATACATACATATATATTTCCTTGTATGCTTAAGAAAAAAATTTAGCATCATCTCAGTATCGCAAAGAATCTTAAAATATACAATCCAGTTCTCCATTTGATACTAGAATACTCTCCTGCTACATTCAGGCATCATCTGGGTCAGCCTTGAATATTTACAGTGATGAATATCTCACCACCATTAAAAATCTTTAGATAACTCTAACATTTGAAATTTTTTTCTTATGTTGTACCCTACTTTCTACATATGGTTTTTTCTCTAGTCTTTGGCAACAGAAAAATGGAATCTAATGTGTCTTCTATATGCTATTTCCTGTAGTATTTTCTTATATAACATAGTTTCTGAATCTATCCCTCATCAAGAAAATTTCCTCAAGAATATCACATGCAGAGGTATGATATTCCTAATTCCAGAAAGATACATCTACTAGTAGGTGCAAGTATCAGATTATGCAAGTAAGTTTGCAAGTACTGCCAAGTATTAGCTTGGCTTTTTTTGGTTTGTTTGTTTGTTTTCATCTTATCTCATTCTTGTTGACTTCTGTCAAAGATTATCACTGCATAAAATCAGAAGGTTTCTAACTGATTGTTCAGACATTTTTAATTGTTCATTACTGTATGTTCACCACAAACATGATTTATCTTTACCAGGTGAATTCTTTTTTTTTTTTCTTTTTTTTTTTTTTTTACTTTATTTTACTTTACAATACTGTATTGGTTTTGCCATACATTGACATGAATCCACCACGGGTGTAGGTGAATTCTTAATGTATTCAGGTGTCTAGCTTTAGGGAAATTGTCTCTATTCCCACCTCATGGTTAAATCCTGAACCCACGTCAATTATGGTATTAGTTTTCCTTACTGGAATGGATTAAGGAGAAGACATAAGACTGAAGTCTAGTCTATGAAATGTGTTTGAAAATCTATAGTGTAGGAAGAGAGGCTTCTGAATACTTTTTTTCTGCAATACTTTTTCCTACAAGCAAAAGGAGACCATACCAAAAAATTAGCTTATCTTCTAGTGTATATTGTCTTACCTGTCTGTGATGCCTGAGAAAAAGGCAGGCTTTTTGCAAGCATGAGGTAAATTAGCCAGAGGACAGGTAGACACACAGAGGACAAACTCGTTCTTTTTTCTTGTTTTAAATATTGGGGTACAAATTAAGCAGACCAAACATCCAGGTATATAAACTTGTGAATTTTGACAAATGTATATATTCATATAATAATACCGTAGTCAAGATATAGTTTCATCATACTGAAGAGTTCTCTCGAGACTGTTTCTAGTCAGTCACCTCCCTCTACTCTTGGCCCTTGGTAACCAATAAATTTTTTCTGTTATATTTTTTTGTTTTCAGAGTGTCATGTGAACAGAATCGTACAATATAAAGGTTTCAAATTATCTTCTTTTTACTTCACACAATGTATTTGAGGTTCATCTATATTATCACATAAAATAGTTGCTTGTTGCTTTTTATTGCTGAGTAGAATTTCATTTTGTACATATGAAAAATGAGCATTGCTTCTTAATGATATTCAACCACAGAATTAATCAAATTGAAAGCCATCCGACTCTGGGTTGTATTGATAAGGAGGACAGTTTTCCTTTTTAAAATCTTCTGCTATTTGTTGTCCAACCCAGTGTAGCTGACATACCAGATTAATCCACCCTGGTATTAATGATGTCAAACAATGAGTTTAAATATAAGATGGTGTATTTATTCCAAAGTGAGTTCTTTCTAAACAAGTTTGCCTAAAATAACTATCTCTAGTCCATTCACATAAATTCTATCTTGTTAGACTGGGCACACCACAGTGGCTATCAAGACAGATTTTTGCCTTAATTTTGTCATTTAATATTTGTGCTATTTGGTTGCACTTATGCTGTACAGATTGAGTGAGCCTTCCTTATATCAGCTAATCCAACATAATGATGTAGCAAAAATTATATATATTGAAATCCAGTCATGTCATCTTTTATTATATTTACTTTTCCACATTAGACTGTTTAATTTACCCTTTCCAATACAGACAACCACGTTACTCCAATTGTTTCTAGGCTCTCTCCAAGTTGTTTTCCTATTTGATATGTTTGTCCTTAATAATGTAGAGAGCCACTCTAAATTAATTTTTCTCTCACTGATGTTCATTTATTTTAGTGAAATTCACTAATGATAGCGCCTTTCTAGTAAGAGTCCTATTAATCCAGAAACACAGTAGATAACATTAATTCAGCTTCTATTAAGTTGTTTATACTCTGCCAGATATTTTATTTATATCCTCTTATTTATTTTTCAAAATTATTTCAACTTTACAGATGAGATAACTAGATATTAAATATTGTAATATTTAATATTACAATATTAAATAATGTATTGCCCACAAAGCATACCCTAGGTTAAATTTTCTACACCCAACCATGTAAAATGTCATAAAAAGTACAGCAATGTGCTTCCTTTCTGCAGTGTGTTTCTTTTAACTATAAGAGGAGAGCTTTATTTTATTTCATTAACTTCTCAACTTTAAAAAAATGAATGTGACAATCTTCTACACTATAATCCACATAGTTTTTGTATCTGTTTTATAGTTTGAAAATTGCTTCAGCTAAAAACAGTAGTAGCAACAAAATAATCTATTATCAATACATAAGGGGCCCCTGAAGATCTAATAGCATTCCTTGGTAAGCTTGTACTTCTTATGGGTACCAGAAGTATAATTAGATATCTCAGTGGATACAACAGGTATAGACATTTTCCTATTACTTGTTAGCTTTCATCTGAAAAAGTGTTAATGAAGGCACCAAATTGTATCCTAAAAGCACATTGAGAAGGCTGAAAGAGGTTCTTCCGCGTGTACTTTGTCAAACTACCTTTACAACATGATAAAACTACCACGAGGTGATTTTCTAAACCATCCTTGAGTGTTTGAGCAATGGCATCAATGCCCTTTCCTAGAAAGTCATAAAGAAGGTTGCCCTGGAGGATTCACTGGTATTCCTGCCCAATGGTGATTTTTTCCCCCTAATTTGCTTTTATAGTCAATGAGTGTATTTAGTCATGTCTCCATTAATCATCTCCACGGGAACCAGCCAACAAAGGTTATGATGTTCTGTTTTAGGATGTCAGTCCTGGTGTTAGCCTGAATACAGAAATCTCCTAGACAATTAGCCATGGCAATTCCAAAGCTGATGCTTGGAGGCCTTCCTTCCCTTACGGGAAGAACCCTGGGGAAGCTACAAGAAAGGCCACCAAGCAGGGGAATGTCCTTACTTGAGTTATGCGAGACTAATGTGTAAACGTGTGTAATGAATATGCAAGGAAGATTCTTACTTCAAAAAGCAGTTACTTCTGCTCCAGGCATCAGTGTCTTTACAATAATAATGACTGATGCTTCTGCCTTCTGAGCCAGAGCTGCAATAAATGAAGGGAATCCATTGGTAGTAAAGGTTATTAGCCTATTGTCTTACAATAGGTTGTTTGATTTCCCTCAATCAACTTAAACAAGCATGGCACTCGGGGAAGAATGATGCATAGCGTGTAGAACACTATTTGGAGACAGCTGGGAAATGCATGCTTTGAGAAGTAACTCTGTTTCAAATCCAAGATGTCACTTCAGTTCAGTTCAATCACTCAGTCATGTCCAACTTTTTGTGACCCCATGAATCACAGCACGCCAGGCCTCCCTGTGAATCACCAACTCAAGGAGTTCACTCAAACTCATGTCCATCGGGTCGGTGAAGCCATCCAACCATCTCATCCTCTGTCGTCCCCTTCTCCTGCCCCCAACCCCTCCCAGCATCAGAGTCTTTTCCAATGAGTCAACTCTTCTCATGAGGTGGCCAAAGTATTGGAGTTTCAGCCTAAGCATCAGTCCTTCCAATGAACAGCCAGGACTGATCTCCTTTAGGATGGACTGGTTGGATCTCCTTGCAGTCCAAGGGACTCTCAAGAGTCTTCTCCAATACCACAGCTCAAAAGCATCAATTCTTCGGAGCTCAGCTCTCTTCACAGTCCAACTCTCTTATCCATACATGACCACTGGAAAAACCATAGCCTTGACTAGACGGAACTTTGTTGGCAAAGTAATGTCTCTGCTTTTCAATATGCTATCTAGGTTGGTCATAACTTTCCTTCAAGGAGCAAGCGTCTTTTAATTTCATGGCTGCAGTCACCATCCGCAGTGATTTTGGAGCCCAAAAAATTAAAGTCAGCCACTATTTCCACTATTTCCCCATCTATTTGCCATGAAGTGATGGGACCAGATGCCATGATCTTCGTTTTCTGAATGTTGAGCTTTAGGCCAACTTTTTGACTCTCCACTTTCACTTTCATCAAGAGGCTCTTTAGTTCCTCTTCACTTTCTGCCATAAGGGTGGTGTCATCTGCATATCTGAGGTTATTGATATTTCTCCCACCAATCTTGATTCCAGCTTGTGTTTCTTCCAGCCCAGCATTTCTCATGATGTACTCTGCATAGAAGTTAAATAAGCAGGGTGACAATACACAGCCTTGATGTACTCCTTTTCCTACTTGGAACCAGTCTGTTGTTCTCTGTCCAGTTCTAACTGTTGCTTCCTGACCTGCATATAGGTTTCTCAAGCAGCAGGTCAGATCGTCTGGTATTCCCATCTCTTTCAGAATTTTCCACATTTTATTGTGATCCACACATTTGCATCCATGTTATTTGGGTCATCATTAGTTAGTCCTTAGTTTGTTCCAGAACTTTCTTACCTTATATAACAAAAATAGATCACAGCTCATAAGGTAGTTGAGAAAACTAAATAAAATCTTTTGTATAAAAAGCAAAGATCAGTGTTTGGTATATTATAGACTCTTAGTTAATGGTAGCTATCATCATTGTTGTTGCATATGTGGATGACATTTCTACTTTAGGATATCATTTGAAGCTTTTTATACCTTTTATGTATGAGTTCATCAAGTAATTTGGATCCCCAAATACCAAAATATCTGAATGTCAAAAAGTTAACTTATAATTTTTATGAACTAACTAGAATTTGCCAAAGAAAAAGTTTAATCATAAAATATGTTCAGGTACTTAAATGAAAGATACAGAAATGTTACTACTGTACTCTATTATTCAGCATGAATATACAGTGTCTACATTTTTGTTTTGGTTTTTAAAAAAATATTTGTTCTCATTCACAAAGTGCTAATTAAGAAACAAACAAACAACAACAAAAAATGAGACTCAGGGCTGAGACTGGTTCTTTGTGACATATTTTACATGAAATCATTAGAGAAAGATTCTCTCTGCCATATGACTTTTCTACTCCTTTATATTTCTAGTATTTCCTATGTCTCTTTGCCTTTTAACTAAAAAGGCATAACCAACTACCCATACATAATAGCAATCATACAATAGGTAATGTGTGTAGAAACCGCATGAATCCTCAACATTGCTGTAAGTGCTTCCTGTGTGTTATCATAAGGCCATCACAACTCTGTGAGGTTTCCCACTTTATCAACGGGAAAACTAAGGCACAGAGAATGTAATGGACTTATTTCAGATCATATAGCTAATAAGCAACTTGCCTAGAACTACAGAGTACGCGCCTCACCACTCTGCCTCATTGTCTCCAAAGCATCACTACCTCCATTCAGAGTTTGGTCATAGTGCTGTGGCCCCACCAATCGTAATCATCTGTGTGCATGACTGGTCATCTCACAGTACCCTTCCTTGGTAATTCTATACAGTTCCATTTTCTGTCTTGATTGCCTTCTAAATACGCTGCTGCAACAACTGTCATAAATACAAACCTTGAGGATTATTTGTGTCTATTTCCTTTTTGCCCATATGGATAGTGAGCAAAACTGATCAGATGATCAGTCAAGAGAAACACTGGGTCCCCAGTACCTAGATTTATGAGACTACACTGTAAAGTCATGGAACAAACTTTTTAACACACCTCTAAATGAATTCTATTCCATTCAGTGGTGACACAGGTTGAGGGATGTCACAGTGGGGATGTGATTACCCCTCAACATTGTCCCTATTATTCTTACGGAATTTCCTTTTATATCTGAAACACATTTTTTTTTTAAATTTTCTTGGTGGTGAATAGTTATGCCTTGAACAAAAGGTGGTAATTTTTGAAAAGAGCCAAAATTTATTTAAACAATAGTATGAAAGAATATTACAGAGTTATGGCAGACAAAGGCAGGAAGGAAGAAATGAGGGAGGGAGGGAGGGAGGGGAAACAGAGTGAAAGAGAAGGTGGGGGTGAGGGGAAGGAAGACAAAGAGAAAGGAAGCAGGAAGGGAAGAAGAAAGAAAAATAAACAGGGTTTCTCTCTGTGATTATAATGGATCCAGAATGCAATTCTGAAAAAAAGGTCTTCAAGAATATTTTAATCTGTATTGAATGGTATGCATTGGAATATATGTGTAACCTCCACAGATGACAGCTAGAAAGACAGCATCTTTTTAAAGCTTTGCAAAAAAATGCTTTAAATTTTATAATTTTACCATTTTTTTTAAACACTGAGTCAACAATCCTAAATGTTTGGATCTCTACAGAGGACAACCAGATGACAAAGGAAAGGAGTTTTTGAAATATGAAATTGCATTTAAACCTGTGCTTGTGTCCCTCGTTATTGATTTTTATAAATAATCAAATACTCCATTTCTGCATACTATTCCTCCTTTTAGGGCTTTACTACAACTACAACTGTGGAAAGAGAGTGGTTTTAAATAATAATGGAATCTTACTGTTATTATTCAAACTTTATATCATCCTGAAACCAAAACATCTTGTATGTCAGATAAAGCTTTCCATAAGCCTGCATTATCCATCATCCACTCTAGGTTCAAACAGCGGAAGTACCCACTTTTCTTTCAAGTAGATTTCTCATCTGTCTCATTTAGGTCCCCTTCTGAACTGTATTCTTTGCCATCCTGTCCTCCCCTTCTCCTTGCCAAATAACTTTTAAAAGTCTCAGGAAAAAATGCTTTGGATTGTGCTGTTTGTGGCAGGATCAGCATTGCTAATTCTTCCTGAGTGTTCTCAAAATGTGGCTTGTCTCCAAAGCCAGAAATGCAAAATAATGTGATTCTGGTCATTTCCTACATGATCCAATTTAAGGCATTTGGGGGACTTAGATTTTATATCATTAAAAGGTCTTTTAAATTTTGTTATTGAAATAGTCCCTAAAAATTATTTGCATGGTCAGTAATAGATAAATTACATAGTCAATTAATGGTATTATAAACATGTGGTTATGTAACCTCTAAACTCAAAGATCTATCATAAATAAATAAGGCAGAATTCAAATCCTGTAAGAACAAATTACATGCCTCCAGTTTTCCTTAGGAAACAGCTGTAGTGAATCAGGTGGGTTGATGAAAGCCAACTATACTTGGCCTTGAGAGCTGGACTTAATTAACATTCACGACTCTCATTAAAATTAATGAGCATAAACTTTCCTTGGATATTACGGCCCTGCCTTTTTGTTATCTCATGTCATGCTCACTGGCATCCACAAGTACTTGAATATGTTCACGGCCTGTGTGTACAAACTTGATAGCATTTATTCGTAAGGCTCTTCAGGGTTATATGATATTTTCTCAGATAAATGGAACAACAAATTTCCATGAAACTTACAGATTATTAAATGAGAAATGTTCATGCTAGCTAGAGGTAATGTGTGGAATCAATCTGAGTAAAATCCAGTACTAGAAAATTCTTACGTGTTTTTCACAGACATCTGTAGCAGACTCCAGTTGCTAAAGGCTAAGTAATTTTATTTAGCAGAAATACTAAATAGGGTCAGTCACTAATACCTAAATTTTGATATGGACCTAAGCCGTGTGCAGTTTACAAGGAAAGAGCATATTTACAGTTTCAAGAGATGCTTAGGGGATCTATAAGCAGCAATAGTTATATACTTTATGCTAATTGTCCCTACCTAAAAATTGCCAGGTGATACAAAAGATTGGCTGGATCACTTGCTAGTATATGGATGGATGAAAGAGCAAATTTTATAGGAGCAAGGGCAAATTGTTCATATTAATCAGACTTGATCACTGACTTGATCAGATAAGTTAATGTTTGCTGCTGCTGCTGCTGCTGCTAAGTCACTTCAGTCGTGTCTGACTCTGCGCGACCCCATGGATGGCAGCCTACCAGGCTCCCCCATCCCTGGGATTCTCCAGGCAAGAACACTGGAGTGGGTTGCCATTTCCTTCTCCAAAGCATGAAAGTGAAAATTGAAAGTGAAGTCGCTCAGTCGTGTCCGACTCCTAGGGACTCCATGGACTACAGCCTACCATGCTCCTCCGTCCATGGGATTTGCCAGGAAAGAGTACTAGAGTGGGTTGCCATTGCCTTTTAGTCATTAGTATTAAATTAATTTTCTAAGGAAGATTTTCCCAAGTTGAGATTTTCTTTTTATTTATTTATTTATTTTTCATTCATTGGATGACATCACTGACTCAGTGGACGTAAGTTTGAGCAAACTCAGGGATATAATGAAGGACAGAGAAGCCTGGCATGCTGCAGTTCATTGGGTCACAAAGAGTTGGACACGACTTAGCAACTAAACAAAAATAGGAGTTTTTCATTCAAACTACGAATTTATTCTTCTTAAATTGTTATTTTATATTGGAGTATAGTTGATTATGGAGAAGCAAATGGCAACCCATTCCAGTATTCTTGCCTGGGAAACCCCATGGACAGAGAAGCCTCGTGGGCTACAGTCCATGGGCTGGCAAAAGAGTTGGACAAGACTTAGCGACCAAAACAACAACAGTTAGTTAACAATGTTGTGTTAGTTTCAGATGTACAGCAAAGTGATTCAGTTGTAATACACATGCACCTATTCTTTTTCAAATTATTTTCCCAATTAGGTTATCACATGGTTTTGAGCAGAATCCCCTGTGCTATACAGTAGATACTTGTTGATTCAGACAATAAAAAATCTTTCTGCAAAACAGGAAACCTGGGTTCAATCCCTGGGTCAGGAAGATCCCCTGGGGAAAGCTGTGGCAACACACTCAGTATTCTTACCTGGAGAATTTCATGGATAGAGAAGCCTGGTGGGGTACAGTCCATGGGATCGCAGAGTCCAACATAACTGAGAGACTAACACAGTGTTGGTATTCTATTTTAAAATATACTAGATGGCACCCCACTCCAGTACTCTTGCCTGGAAAATCCAATGGGCGGAGGAGCCCAGTAGGCTGCAGTCCATGGGCTCATGAAGAGTCGGACATGACTGAGCAACTTCACTTTCACTTTTCACTTTCGTGCATTGGAGAAGGAAATGGCAACCCACTCCAATGTTCTTGCCTGGAGAATCCCAGAGACGGGGAGCCTGGTGGGCTGCCGTCTATGGGGTTGCACAGAGTCGGACACGACTGAAGCGACTCAGCAGCAGTAGCAGCAGTATGTATATATCAATCCCAAACTCCCAATTTATCCCTCTGCCATGACCTTTCCCCTTTAGTAACCATAAGTTTCTTTCCTAAGTCTGAGTCTATTTCTGCTTTTTAAATAAATTAATCCATATCATATTTTTTAGAGTTTACGTATAAGCGGTATCATCTATCTGTCTTTCTCTGTCTGACTTACTTCACTCAGTAGGGCAATCTCTAGGTCCATCCATGTTGTTGCAAATGAATTATTTCATTATTTTCCTATGGCCCAGTAATATTCCATTGTATATATTATATACCATATCTCCTTTATCCATTCATCTGTTGATGGACATTTAGGTTGCTTCCATGCCTTGGCTATTGTAAACAGTGCTACAATGATTATTGGGGTGCATGTATCCTTTCAAACCATGGTTTTCTCTGGATATATGCCCAGGAGTAGGATTGCTGGATTTGAGAGAGACATTACTTTGCCAACTAAGGTCCATCTAGTCAAGGCTATAGTTTTTCCTGTGGTCATGTATGGATGTGAGGGTTGGACTGTGAAGAAGGCTGAGTGCTGAAGAATTGATGCTTTTGAACTCTGGTGTTGGAGAAGACTCTTGAGAGTCCCTTGGACTGCAAGGAGATCCAACCCATCCATTCTGAAGGAGATCAACCCTGAGATTTCTTTGGAAGGAATGATGCTAAAGCTGAAATTCCAGTACTTTGGCCACCTCATGCAAAGAGTTGACTCATTTGAAAAGACTCTGATGCTGGGAGGGATTGGGGGCAGGAAAAGAAGGGGACGACCAAGGATGAGATGGCTGGATGGCATCACCGACTCAATGGACGTGAGTCTGAGTGAACTCTGGGAGTTGGTGATGGACAGGGAGGCCTGGCGTGCTGCGATTCATGGGGTCGCAAAGAGTCGGACAGGACTGAGCGACTGAACTGAACTGAACAAGAAGAATTGGGCTTCGCTGGTGGCTCAGCGGTAAATAATCCACCTGCCAATCCAGGAGACATGGGTTTGATCCCTGGATCAGGAAGGTCCCCTGGAGAAGGAAATGGCAACACTCTCCAGTATGCTTGCCTGGAGAATCCCATGGATAGAAGAGCCTGGTGGGCTATAGTCCATGGAGTCCCAAAGGTTGGAAATAATGATTAAAAAACAGCAACAAAAAGAATAACTTACCATATCAAACAGTCAACATTTAATTACTCAATTGGAACTTATTTAATAGTCCATATGCTTATGCATCTGGGGGCACTTTGACTCCTATTTAAGGTGAATGAATGAATGAGTACTTAACAAAGTCAATTAATTAGTAACTTTTACCAATATCTTTTCAATAAGCACCTTGCAAACTCTTTTCCCATCTCGATGAAGCCCAAATGCTCTTACTCTGAGAAATAAAACCTTATCTACGGATGTTTGGGAATTCAATATTTTTACATTTAGGAATAAAATTATCTGTAAGAGTACATCTTATTCTGACTAGTTCTGAACACAGATGTTTGGCAGAATTGTGCTACCAAGAAAATAGAAAAAGTTGAAAATATAATTAAATTAAAAGTATTCATGACCACCAAGGCCTAACTGCTTTTAATATTTTGGTATATGGTCACTCAGGCATTTTTTTGTGCACATATGTGTGTGTTAATTCCTCAGTCATGTCTGATTCTTTGCAACCCCATGGACTGTAGCTCGCCAGGTTCCTTTGTCCATGGAATTCTCCATGAAAGATTACTGGAGTGGGTTACCATTCACTTCTCCAGAGGATCTTCCCGACCCAGGGAACCCGGGTCTCCCACACTGCCAGCGGATTCTTTCCCATCTCAGCCAGCAGGGAAGCCCATGTGATTGCATGTAAGTATGTATGCATTATAATATATACATTATAAATCCTTAAAAACAATAGGTAATTAAATATATAATATAAGATATGACATAATAAAGCTTTTTCCAATGAAAACAATTATAATTCTACAATTCTTGCCATTTTTCATTTTACCTTCTGATTTGTATTCATATTTCTACCTAATTGTAATCATAAAATTCATACTTCAATAACTTCTTTGATAAGAAAATTATAACTATATATTTACTGCTTTCAGGCAATTCTTTTAATACACATTCCTCTCAAATTCATCCAAGAAGTGAAAAACCATGACATTTACATCAGAAGTGTTTTAGCCTTTTTGGGTGACAACTCAGTAGACTTATTTTAAAAAGCAATAACATAAAACATTCCAAACATCTTATTTCCATATGGGAAGCAGCTGTTCTTTTTTACATTGGTGAAGGGAGATTTTTGTGCTCTCTGCTGTGTCTGGCCTACTGGGGCCCTGATCACGGAAATCCACCTCCTGTTCCTATGCATCTTGGAGAACTGGTGATAATATAGTTAATGTTTATCAGAATTTCTTCTGTGACAACACTGTGCTTTGCATTTTACAGTCATTAACTCATTTATTTCTCCAACTGCCATTTTAAAGATGAAGGAACTCAGAAAGTTCTTATATCTTTCCCAGCTCATGGAAATAAGTGGCAGGGCCAAAATTTTCATCTGCTTGTTGCAGGAGTCCATGGGCTCTAGCATAGTGTTTTCCTGCACTCATCTGAGTCGCTGTTTTCCACTGCTGATCAGTAGACCAGTAATCAGATGCCTTATGCTGGAACCCTCTCTATCTTACTAGTTGTCTTCACATCTTGGAGTAAATAGTTCTAGCTTTTAGAAGAGCCTAGCTGTGGAAAATCTACCATTCTAGTCCTGGGAAAGCTCCTGACACACTGTTCCTTTTCTAGCAATTTCTCATTTCTTGAGTTACTTTGAATCAGTGCCATGCCAATCATTAGCTGGTTCTACTTTATTTCTCTCCTGAGATTGTAAGCTTTATGTCTCCCTGCCCCCCAGACAAGCTGTCTATAGTTCTCTTATCTTCAGTTTCTTATCCACTTGAGATATTTGAAGGAGTCCCTGTAATCTTCAAAGTAATTTAATTCCTGAAAAATCTTCCATATCGTTTACCAGTTACTCAGGGCAAAAATTTTGGAGCCAACCCTGAATCCCCCTTTTCTCTCTTATTCTGCACCCAAATCATCAGCACACCCTATAAGTTCCACTTTCTAAATATTCTCAAGATACAACATTTTAGGATGAAATCACTTCTTACTCTTTTTTTATTGCTGTGACCCTGCTGCAAGCCCCTATCATCACTCTTCTTCTAGTCTTGCCTCCATATTGTATTAGTTACAGAGGCTAGAGGGATCCTATAGAAATCTCTGTCATATTGGATCAGTCTTCTGCTCAAAGTTCTCTTATCTCAGAGCAAAAGCCATACACCTGTGCAGGCCTCCATGCTCTGATTCCCTCCTCCTTGCCATCCTACCAATGTCCCAATTTGTCTAGTTAAACTGGCCACCTGCACTTCTCAAATAAGCCAAACATCTTTATACTTCATAGGCTTTGTGCTTGTTTTTCTCTCTGGCTGGGACATTTTTCTGGCCAACAGATATGTGACTTGATTCTCCATTTTATTTCGCATCTTCCCTTGGAGTCACTTGTTCAAAATCCATTCCTGGGCTTTGCGATCTGATGGGCTAAAATCCGCAAGGCTCCTCTGTCCACGGGATTCTCCAGGCCAGAGTACTGGAGTGTAGCCATTCCCTTCTCCAGGGGATCTTCCTGACTCAGGAATCTAACCTGCATTGCAGGTGAATTCTTTACCTTCTGAACCACCTGGGAAGCCCTTTATATAAGACAGCAGCTCTCAGCCTCAAAGTGCCCTATTCTGCCTTTCCTTGTTTTATTTTCCACCAAAGCAGTTGATCAAAACCTGACCTTTAACACATTCATTTCTTTGTCTGTTGTATTCCTACTAGAATATAATCTTCATGAGGGCATGGAGTCTGCTATTTACTGATATACTGTTAGCCTAGAACAGCACCCACCACACAGCAAATATTTGTTGTGTACATGAATAGAATACACCTCACTGTTGAGGGATCATTTTAGGATAGTGCTTGTTACTTGGCAGGTAAGGTGCCCCAAGATGCAAGTCACATTAAGAAGAATACTTAAAATATATCTATATTTTAGTAATTCATGTGATATATTGACACCTGAGCCCAGAACTGAATTTATCATACAGTTATGAAATTTAATTAATCAAATGATTATATAAACAAAGGAAACAAATTTATTTGTTTGACTATGTAAGCTTATACACAGCACTTGCCTTTGTTTAGTCCAATAGGTCACCATCAGCATTCCACACCTGGGCTCTGTGCCATTTTATAACACAGAGAATGCTCTTATTAGGTAGTTAGAATAGGGAAAAGAGTCCAGAATTGTGGTGGCTAAAAGATAAGGAAGAGAAAAGCCCACGAAAATAGAACAAAGGAAGGTCTGAGGACTGAGGACCAGAGTGAGGACCTCAGGTAAAACAAAGAACACTCCTGGCTGGCCCAGTCTACATAGGACAGCCCCGGGGGCGGGGAACATATAAAAAGAGGAGCCAAAGCTAGCTCGCGCTCTCTCTCTCTCTCTCTCTCTCCCTTGCACGCTGGGGTGCTTGCTCTTCTCTTCGCGTCTTTGGATCGACGTGCTCTCATGTCTTGAAGATGGATTTTCCTGCTATCTTCTAAATAAAATAGAGCTGTAACACTGAGCTGTAACACTGACTTGTCTAAGAGCTATAACATGGTCCGTTCGAGACCTGAGAACTATAACACGGTCTGTCCAAGACCCCAGAGCTGTGACACGCCGAGGGCTTTAATGTCCGTCACTCCAAATCTTCGTTGTGACGAGACAGAACCGAGGAGCATACAGTCGCCTGACATTCTGAAGTGGAATAATGTTGCTGTGGCTTCCTTTTTCCTCTTAAATGTCCCTATTTCTAAGGCTTTTTCTCCATTCTACCCTTACCTCTCTGTTAGAAAACTATGATAGTTGTTAAAGCTGTAATTATAAGGGCAAAATTTGCTTTCCCCAAATTGGGTCAAGATCTGTTTGTTGCTTTAGGTAACATTTTCTCTTTTCTTCTAAGAAACATTTAACAAAAGCGGCCATGCAGAATAAGAAGAGGAAAGTAAAATCTCCAAAGCCGAAAAGAAATTTCACAAATTGAAAACTTATTAGAATTAAACATTCACCTGCCAAATTGGCCTCAAATACTGATCTGAATATGATCCAATTTCATTTAGAAAATAAATCTAAGATCAAATGGTTCTTTAAAACATATCCCATAAAAGATGACCTAAGCCAAATACTGATAAATATATACACAGAAAGCAGGAGACATGGGCTAATTTAGGGGAAAAAAAAGATTTTTTTTTCTTTTTGGTGGTTTATTATGACCAGAGTTGAATCCACCTATTTACAGTTTTCAGAGAAAGAAAATAGTTTTTTCGGACCACAGATGAACAGAGACCCTGACAGAGCTTTCCTGCTCCCTGTCTACCATGTCATCAGTGTTTTCTGGGAGAGGAATCTGAGGTGGTTTTCCAGCTAAGTGGTTACAGCTGTTTCCACGGCATCAGTCAGATGGAGTTTCTGCTCATGTTGACTTTGGCTAAAATCTTCCCCATGAGCCCAGCAGAATAAGAGCATTTGCTCTGAGGCCTGGGGCTCTGGACAAACATTCCAGTTTCTGAGTTCTTCACATTAACATTTGATAAATTCTTCTCTTAATTTCTCCTGGAGAAAAGTCAAAGACACTGGAGAGCCCCCATGCCCTGTGACAACCATGGTATTTCCCCCACACAGAACATTTTTCTTTCTTTATAAATAGCTGAAAAGCTGAAAAAAATAATAATGTGCACAAACTATGCCAATCTACAAAAAAATGCATTCTTTTAAATATGTTTCAACACATTTTGACAGATTTCTGAAACACCAGACTCCTTTGAAGACTTTAAAAATAAAAGAGAAATAAAAGGCTTTAGAGCAAATTCTGAATCACTTGGTGTCAAAAGGTGCTATGAGAAAATTTGAACTGTAGTTACGGAGTTAATTAGGGGGGTCAGCTGTCATAATTGCATGAAGTAGGATAGCACTTCTTAATGTTATTTTGATAACCTTTTAAAAATGGCAAGTCTAATGCTTGCTTTTGGTTAAAATAGTTTTATGTGGGTCCTCACATTAATAAGAGGCAAAAATTAAGGATTTATTCTTCAGCAGCTGAAGTATGGGACACAAAATGTTATAACAAAATGGCATTAGGAAATGATTCATTTTTGTTAACTGATCAGCATTAAATGGTCCAAACATGCAGTGGATGAAATCTGCCTGCCTTTGGGATAGCAGTAGAGGAACTGGCTTTGGTCTCTACTCAAGGATTCCAGTTGTAAATAACAGAGCCCATGGTGGAAAAGGTTATAAAAATGATAACATGGATGCCAAAAAAGATGTTAGAATCTTTTACCTAACAAGTTCTGAAAGTATACTTTTAAAAGTTATTTTAATAAATCTGTCAATGTAGTCAAAGTAGGTATTAAAGTGATATTTCAAAGTTCTATCAAGTCCTCTACTGTGATATTTATGTAAGGTTACACTAAGACACAAACTGGTTACATGCATTTATTTTATACACACACATAAATGTGTATATCACTACAGTATTGTATATGTTCCTGTATGCATAATTTAGAAGGTAAACTCTACCACAGCATAGCCCTTGATTGTTATACTGCTTCATCAGATAATGCTCATAACAAATAACCTGAAATCTAAGGCTGTATTACGTTATTTGCAACATTATTCTAATGATAAATAAAATGCACATTGTTCCTATGTCTGTAGGTGTATATATGTATATATACATGTATATATGTTGTGCTGTGTTTAGTCACTCAGTCGTTCTTTGCAACCCCAGGGACTGTAGCCCACCAGGCTGCTCTGTCCATGGGGATTCTCCAGGCAAGTATACTGCAGTGGATTGCTGTGCCCTCCTTCAGGGGATCTTCCCAACCCAGGGATTAAAGCCAGGTCTCCCGCATTGCAGGTGGATTCTTTACAATCTGAGCTACCAAGGAAGCCCATATATATATCCCCACTTATTTCAGGACAACTTAAAACCTTCTAAGATAAAAACGAATCTTAATTTTGACAGTGTAGGGTGATGCCTAAGAGTGTGGTCTTTAGAGACAACTTTCATGAGTTTAAGTCCCACTTAGTGCCTTGCTAGCTGTTTAGCCCTATTCCAATTATTGATTTTATATGTCTCAGGTTTCTCATTTGTAAAGTGAGAATAAACAGGCATTTAATCCATACACTTACATAATGTTACTAAATCCAAGTTTGTGCTGCTCACCACCTGACAGGCCGTAAATTGAGAGATGAGGTGTTGGACTAAGGAATAGCAACTTTATTTGGGAAGCCAGCAGGCTGAGAAAATGGTGGACTACTGTCCCAATAAACCGCTTTACCTGACTTAGAATTCAGGCCTATTTTGTGCTAAAAAGGGAGGGGTTACGGCTTGTTATTGAAAACTTCTTGTGCAGGAATTCTTTGGTCTTGCAACTGTCCATGCAGGTCTGGTCTTGCTGCTGCTAAGTCGCTTCAGTCGTGTCCGACTCTGTGCGACCCCATAGACGGCAGCCCACCAGGCTCCCCCGTCCCTGGGATTCTCCAGGCAAAAACACTGGAGTGGGTTGCCATTTCCTTCTCCAGTGCATGAAAGTGAAAAGTGAAAAGTGAAAGGGAAGTCGCTCAGTCATGTCCAACTCTTAGCGACCCCATGGACTGCAGCCTACCAGGCCTCTCCGTCCATGGAATTTTCCAGGCAAGAGTACTGGAGTGGGGTGCCGTTGCCTATGTGCCTATAAAACTCGGACAAGACAACTGTTATTGCCTACACTTTTTTTTTTTAAGTTGCTTATTTTTAGCTGTGCTAGGTCTTCATTGCTGCGTGGGCCTTTCGCTATTTGTGGTGAGTAGGAGCTACTCTCTAGTTACAGGCTGCCCATTGCTGTAGCTTCTCTTGTTGTGGAACATGGGTCTAGAGTACTTGGGCTTCAGCAGTTGCAGCACATGGGATTCAGTAGCTGTGGCTCCTGGACCCTGGGGCACAGCTCAGTAGTTTCAGCACACAGGCTTAGTTTCTCTGCAACATGAGCAATCTTCCTGGATCAGGGATTGAGCTTGTGCCTTCTGCATTGGCAGGCAGATTTGTTACCATTTAGCCACCAGGGAAGCCCTGCACAGCTTTTTTAAAAAATATAGCTTTTATGGTCAACCCTGAGATGTACAACCTTGAAAATGGGCTATCATGTATATTTCAAGCTAAGGGCAACATTCTTTTACAAAGTGCAGAGCCAGCATGAAAAGCACAGGCAGGAGAGAACATTTAGCACAATATGGAGTCAAGTTTGTTCTCTGTTACAATAAGAATTAAATATATATTCTATTTAAAGTGCTTACAAAGCACCAGCCATATAATCCACTCTCAATTTTAAAAAAATCTTATTATTATTCTTTTTCTAATTTAATGCAACTCACTTTTTAATGAATAAATGTTCTCTGTAATCTTGTGCCAGTGGTCATCTAACATAAGCTTAAATATTTAAGTGAGGATGCTTTCTGGAAGAGCCCAGGGCTTGCGGTATAGCCCTAAAACTCAACATTCTAAAAACAAAGATCATGGCATCTAGTCCCATCACATCATGGCAAGTAGATGGGGAAAAACTGGAAACAGTGATTGACTATTTTCTTGGGCTCCAAAATCACTGTGGATGGTGACAGGAGCCATGAGATTAAACGGCACTTGCTCCTTGGAAGAAAAGCTATGACAACCTAGAAAGCACATTAAAAAACAGAAACTTCACTTTGCCAGTGAAGGTCTATTCCGTCAAAGCCATGGTTTTTCTGCCAGTCATGTATGGATGTGAGTGTTGGACCATAAAAAAGGCTGAGCACTGAAGAACAGATGCTTTCGAACTGTGATGCTGGAGAAGACATTTGAGAAATACTGCATGCACTCAGATATTTCTTAGACAGCAAAGAGATCAAACCAGTCAATCTTAGAGGAAATCAACCCTGAATATTCATTGAAAAGAATATCCCTGAATTTTCTAGATGCTTAGATCAACTTTGATCATTTCTACACCTTCCCGGTTACAAACCTTCAAACACTTAAAGCCTTCTTTAATCCTACTCTTAACCCCCTATCTCTAATTACTTCTACCAGGCCAAACATATTGCCTACACTCAGATATTTCTTCTATTACATGATTTCATTAGTCTCTTCCCATCTTAGTGAGAGTTTTGGTAACTTGTAGTTTTTCAGCCTTTGAGCCTCGTAGGTATATTATCTTTCCTAACTTGGATAGGTACTTATATTGCTATCATGTAACAGTGTTCTTGCCTTGAGAATCCCAGGGATGGGGGAGCTTGGTGGGCTGCCGTCTCTGGGGTCGCAAAGAGTCGGACATGCCTGAAGTGACTTAGCAGCAGCAAACATTTTGGCTATATTGTTTTTGGTCAAATAAAACCCCTTAATCTCTTTCATATAAATTTTTATAAATAAGCCTCCTGTAATTCTTTCCTGTATTGCAAATATTGACTCTAGGATTTCTATTTTTAACAATAACAGAATGACTTCTATCAAACCAAACCTACTAGCCAAGAAAATCTATAAAAGCTGGATCAAACAACAACAAAAACAAAGACACCAGTATCCAGTGTGGTTGCAGACATTAGCAATCAAACAAGACAGCCATGACTTGAGGGGTCAACATACTTAAGAAAAAGGCACGGGAGTACCCCCACTTCTTTCTCTCTAGTAAGGTAGCAATCTGGAACTTTTAGTAAATTGTGGAAACAAAGACTGCATTCACAAGCTACCAAGACAGCATATCCCAGAGTCAAGTAAACCGCAGAGACATGAGCCTCTAATTAGTACGTCTTTTCCTCTTCAAGATGCTCGGCAAAACCAAAGCATCCAATTAAGAAGGGAAGATCCAAGTGGAAAGTGACTATTGAGACAAGCGGAGTTTGAGGCATTCTGAGACCATACAAGGAGATGAGGAAGACAGAGCCTCTTTACAGTCTGGAGAAAGTGAAAGTCTACCTTCTCTTCTTGGCCTTTTCTGATATGATTAACCCTGAAGCCCCAGTTTTTTTCTGTGCTGTTTGTCTGAGTAAAGAGGCACTTGTCTAAAAATTCTGTCTCATTAGAGTGCCTCCTTTTTTGTTCTTTAGGCAAAATGAACAGGCTTTTATTAGGGCGCTTTTGTTGGTTTTTTTTGGTCTACTTCAGTTGATGCTTCCAGCTCCATGTCGAGGATGGAAGCAAGGTTCCCAGCCAGTCTGCCCTCTTCTCTCCATCTTTCAGGGTCCAATTAATTAATTATATCATGTACACAGTTTTCAGTTGTATTTAGCAGGAAGAATAGGGAAAAATATATTTACTTTATCTACCTGAAAGCTTGAATTTCCTTAGCCATTTCCTTCTCCAGAAGATCTTCCCAGCCCAGGAATCATAACTGCATTTCCTGCATTGGCAGGCAGGTTCTTTACCATTGAGCTACCAGGGAAGCCAAAAATGCCTTTATGTAGCCTTTATTCTTGAGGGATATTTTTGTTTGGATAGAAAATTATTCTGTGTTGGTAGACTTTTTCCTTTCAGCATTTTAAAAATGTTCTATGTTCTTCTGAATTCATAGTTTTTGATAAGACACTAGCCATCACTTTTTACTATTTCATTTTTCTCTGGCTGGCTTTATAAAATTTAGTTTTTACCATTAACATTGATTTTTAGCAGTTTTACAGTGATTTGTTCAGGTGTGTTTTTATTTATCCTGTTTGGAATTTTTTGAACTTCTTAAATTTGTAAACTTATGGGTTTGCAGTTTTGGAAATTTTCAGCCATTTTTAAAAATCACATTTTAGCCCTTTCTTCTCTCTTACTGAGATTCCAGTTAAACCTATGCTAAACCATTTGTAAATGTCCCACATAACCCTGAAACTTTGCACTTTTTTCAATCACTTTTTTCACTCAGATGGATAATTTTTATGGTCTATTTTCTGTAATTTTTCTTACAGTATCCAGGATGGCTGAGTCAAATAAAATCTTATGTTATCACGCAGAAACAGAACTACATCAATTATATTGGAGTCTTTGTCTATCATTGGGGTCACAAAGATAAAGTTTAAAAAAATACTACATAAAATCATCTTTATCTCTGAATTATCCCTAAATACAATTTCTATATTAAAAATATTAGCTACAAACTGGGAAAAATATATTTGCAAACAAAAGTAACAGTATAAAAGAGGTTCATGAAGATTTCCAAATTAATACAAAAATTAATAGGAACAAAAGATATTAAGAGGGAAATCAGAGATATGGAAACTGAAAGGACATAAATATATGCTAAAAATTCTTAAATTCTCTAGTACACAAACAAATGAAAGCTAAAATAAGTTGTTACTTCCCATGTATAATCTGAGCAAAACATGAAAAGCCTGACAATACTAGATTTTGGTGAGAATGTGGAGCAACGGGAACTTTCATGAATTACTGGTGGGAAAAAATTTTGGCATGGCTATACAGGAAAAACTTGGTAAAAATTAGAAAACAGATAAGCCTAAGCTATGAACAATAATCCCACTTCTAGATATATACCCTAAATAAATCCTCAATCATAAGGACAGCTTTACATGGATTTTATTGCAGCAAACCCTTGTAAAGAATATAAATATTTATTAATATGGTGTTCTAAATTGTATCTCCTCAAAATTATATGTCAAAGCCCCAACTTCCAGGACATCAGAATATGAGTGTACTTGCAAATAGAGTTAATTAGGTTAAAATTAGGTCATTTGAGTGGGCCCAGTCAAACATGACTGGCACTTATAAGAAGAGAACATTTAAACACAGAGAAATACAGAGGGAAGACCTTGTAGAGACACAGGGAAAAGATGGCCATATGTAAGCCAGCAAAAGAGGCCTCTGAAGATTCCAGCTTGCTGACATCTTGATCTCAGATGTCTAGCCTCCAAAATTGAGAGAAAATAAATGTTTGCTGTTTAAGTCACCCAGCTGTGATACTTAGTTACAACTAATATATAGGATAAATTAATGATATAGTATATTTATTTATGATTACTACATAGCAATGATAATGAATGGATGAATGCTAACTGTATTTATGTGCATATATTTGAAGGAGATAACTTGAAAAATGATATACGTATGAAATGATTTATAAAAAGTACTGAATACTCTAAACTCTGCTTCATATTTTATATATGCCTACCCATGTAGTTAAAGAATACTTTGATAGAAAAGTTAAACAGCCTCTTCAGAGTTCTTATCTCTGGGAGGAAAAAATGAAATTGGGGTGGTGAATAAAGAAATCTTCAAGTGTAGTTGTGAGGGAGAGACAGAAAAGTGAACTGAAGAAATATGCAAAATATTAATTTTCCTGGATACATGTGATAAGCACATGAATTTATTTTAATAAAATTTTTTATGTTTAAATGTATGTAATGGATTAAAAAGAGAAGTGGATCATTATCATATGATAACTAATTTTATGTTGTTAATTGTTAATTGTTGTTTTAGTCACTGTGTCCACCTCTTGCAACCCCATGGACTGTAATCCAGGTGTCGAACCTGTGTCTCTTCATTGGCAGGTAGATTCCCTGAGCCACCAGGGAAGCCCTTAGTTGTTAATTATTCAGTTATTAATCAATCCCAATTCTTTCTGTGGAAGTTTGCATCTAAAACTATTTCTTGGAAAATTTCTTTTACAATAGGCTATACATGAAATAAATTGTATTTCTTCATTGCTTATCCTATCAGAGATAACTATAAGGTACCCATCAAATAGCTGCAACTATTTTCTACAGTGGTAGAATTAAAGATAACTTTTCAAAAATACCAATTAAAGACTAATAAATTTAAATGACAACATTTAGACCAAAAATTCTGCTTTTTCCATTTCTATTTTCTGAACAAATTTGGCCTGTGTGTGATTGAGATTGTATTCATTTTTTCTCTCTTGCTGCTTAAGCAATTGTTACTTTCTTCTAACTGTGTTAAATATTTTTTAAAAGGCAGGAAAATCATTTTTAATTTAATTGCACTGTTGCTGACCTATTCAACAGCTTAGCCAGAAAACTCAATGAGTGATATGGAAAGAAGCAGAAATTGAGATAAGTATTAGAAACCCCACCCTATCTTTCAGGTTTGAAATTATAATCAGTATGACAAATTGAGTGTCTGAGAAAAAGTGCATTAAAATTAAAAAAGAAAGACAGAAATGTCTCTCTCTCAATATTAGACAGCTCCATTTTAAAACGTATTTTTCTGATGGAGTCAGGCTAGATCATCTAACATAAAAGGACTCAGAGGGCAATACTGTACTGCAACTGTAAGGCCACCAGCAGGTATTTTCATTCCCAAGGTGAAGTCAGTCTATTAGAAACATTTTTAGAATTTTTAGGGTTTATCACACATTGGAAATGGAAAAAAAGAATACCCTGAGAAATAACTTAACCACCTTAATGTAGTGATGTGGAAATTGGGGCACCCCAAGTTAACAGTCTTGATCAGAATATTAATGGGGGTTCAGAGCAGAGCCAGTAGTAAAGCTCACTTATGATCTATATTTAATCTTTCCTTTTGAAAAGGCTACTCCATTTAGTAGATGCCCTCATTAAAATATTCAGTTCTTCTTTGCTTTAAAAATGCTTCTGGGCAATTTCAGTGGGGATGTTTATGACACTTGCCTTTGGATCTTGAATGCAACCTAGGTCTAATGCTAACCAACTGACTCTCTGTATAAGGACATGGAACAACAGATTGGTTCCAAATAGGAAAAGGGGTATGTCAAGGCTGTATGTTGTCACCGTGCTTATTTACCTTATATGCAGAGTATATCATGAGAAATGCTGGGCTGGATGAAGCACAAGCTGAAATCAAGGTTGCCAGGAGAAATATCAATAACCTCAGATATGCAGATGACACCACCTTTATGGGAGAAGGTGAAGAACTAAAGAGCCTCTTGATGAAAGTGAAAGAGGGGTGTGAAAAAGTTGACTTAAAGCTCAACATTCAGAAAACGAAGATCATGGCATCCAGTCCCATCACTTCATGGGAAATAGATGGGGAAACACTGGAAATAGTGTCAGAGTTTATTTTTCTGGGCTCCAGAATCACTGCAGATGGTGACTGCAGCCATGAAATCAAAAGATGCTTACTCCTTGGAAGGAAAGTTATGACCAACCTAGACAGAACATTAAAAAGCAGAGACATTACTTTCAACAAAGGTCCACCTAGTCAAGGCTATGGTTTTTCCAGTAGTCATGTATAGATGTGAGAGTTGGACTTTAAAAAGAGCTGAGCACTGAAGAATTGATGCTTTTGAACTGTGATGTTGGAGAAGACTCTTGGAAGTCCTTTGGACTGCAAGGAGATCCAACCAGTCCATCCTAAGGAGATCAGTCCTGAGCATTCATTGGAAGGCTGGATTTTGAAGCTGAAACTCCAATACTTTGGCTATCTGATGTGAAGAGCTGACTCATTTGAAAAGACCCTGATGCTGGGAAAGGTTGAGGGCAGGAGGAGAAGGGGACGACAGAGGATGAGATGGTTGGATGGCATCATCAATTCAATGGACATTAGTTTGGGTAAACTCCAGGAGTTAGTGATGGACAGGGAAGCCTGGCGTGCTACAGTCCATGGGATCGCAGAGTCAGACACAACTGAGCGACTGAACTGAACTGAACTGTCACTTCTCAGTGCAGGTGCCTTTGAAGTTGCTCAGATTCCAGGCCAGCTGCCAAATTGCCTGTGCAAGTAGGGGCACTGAACACTGCCTTGTTGATTTTGGAGACCTGACCAAATTTGTGTCCTTCATTCCTAAGAGTCACTAGACCATCTGATAGCTGAAGAATTCACTTAAGTATAGTGAAAGCAAACATCTTTTCTAAGTTGACTGCTTTTTTCCATATTCTTGTGCCCATTCCTTTCTCTCCGTTCTTAAATAATATCAAGTTTACTGCTTTGACAATCAAAAGAAGTCACCCAAATTGGTTTCTGAATCAGTCTAGAAATATTTTCTGAATGCCTACCATATTCCAGGAAGCATGCTAAATATATCAGAATGTGCCTTGAGTACAGGACAATCTGCACAGCCAGGTCTTCCTCAGGCTGTTTTGACTCAGAATGCATTGTTGGTGATCCTTTTCAGAGGTAGACAAGCTAGTTCCTTCCTTCATCCCCCCCATATCTGTCATTCATGAAAACAGTGATCCAGTGTAGCTAGAGTTCTCACAAATTTTTGAAACAAGCCCAGATCATGTTGACAAAGAGAGATCCCATGTGGTCTTTTTCAGATTCTTTCTGGGGGTCTAACCAGGGCGCTGACACTTTTCAGACCACTTCTGCCACCATCAACATCACTGTAACAATTCCTGCTCACGTTGAGTGATATCTACTTAGCTCCAAGCTGAGATCGAAATAAAAGCAGTTCAGTCACAAGAGAGACCAAACAATATAGGGTGGAGGGTAGGAAGGAAAATAGCTACCATTTCTGAAAGACTGCTGCTGCTGCTGCTAAGTCACTTCAGTCGTGTCCGACTCTGTGTGACCCCATAGACAGCAGCCCACCAGGCTCCGCCGTCCCTGGGATTCTCCAGGCAAGAACACTGGAGTAGAAAGATTAGCACAGAGAATAAGGGAATACATTTTTGTCATTTCTGTCATTGCTTATCAGAAACAATAAAGGATTTTTTTCACTTTGTTGAACACATCAGTTGAGCAAGTGTTTTAAAATTTGACAGTATTAAAATTTGATGTATTTAAAAGTTATCAGTTCAGTTCAATTGCTCAGTCATGTCCAACTCTTTGCGACCCCTTGGACTGCAGCATGCCAGTCTTCCATGTGCATCACCAACTTCCAGAGCTTACCCAAACTCATGTCCATTGAGTCAGTGTTGCCATCCAACCATCTCAGGCTCTGTCATCCCCTTCTCCTCCCACCTTCAATCTTTCCCAGCATCAGGGTCTTTTCCAATAAGTCAGTTCTTTGTATCAGGTGGCCAAAGCATTGGAGTTTCAGCTTCAGCATCAGTCCTTCCAATGAATATTCAGGACTGGTTTCCTTTAGAATTGACTGGATGGATCTTCTTGCAGTCCAAGGGACTCTTGAGAGTCTTCTCCAACACCACAGTTCAAAAGTATCAATTCTTCAGCACTCAGTTTTCTTTATAGTCCAACTGTAACACCCATACATGACTATTGGAAAAACCATAGCTTTGACTAGAAGAGCATTTGTTGGCAAAGTAATGCTTTTTAATAAGTTGTCTAGGTTGTTCATAGCTTTTCTTCCAAGGAGCAAGTGTCTTTTAATTTCATGGCTGCAGTCACCATCTGCAGTGATTTTGGAGCCCCAAAATATAAAGTCTCTCACTGTTTCCATTGTTTCTCCATTTGATACCCCTGATGTCCCAGCTTAAAACATGATGAGGGTGGAGTTACTAGTGCTGAGTAAGGAGAGGATTTCTATCTACAATGAATGAAGTCAAAGAAAAAAAGAGCTGAGAGTCAACTATTACCACTTGTGTTATTTTTTCAGCAAATATTCAGGATGCATTGGTGAAGCTATTTAAAATGTTGAGTTTGATGAAATATGAGCTTTCTTTTGCAAAAATTTAACTAATAAGAGCTCTTAAGCTGCTCAATGCATATTCCATTTAAAAAATATTAAATGGAAGGAATTCATAGTTAGAAAACCATTCTGTTTCTATATGTTTCTGAGAATTAATTAACAGAATATCAAAACAGTTCTGTGAAATACTCTACCAAGTGTTCAGATCTCAAATGGGTATAGTAATTAACTTTAAGGACATTAAATACTGTATAACATATGATTCTGAAAAAGGTAAAAATATTCCAGAAACATTATGAGTTTATCATTGAATCAAGAATTATTCTTTAATCATTAGAAAAAGAGTTACAATATAGGGGTTATTCTAAGCAAAATAAGCAATATTTGTTATTCATAATTTAATTTAACTTTCTTCAAAGCCTGTTGAATAGGAACTGGCTTTATAATGGATTTGCCAGAGGAACAGATAACACACAGTTTTGCCATATGTTAAGTAGATAGCCAATCAGAGTTTGCTGTATGACTAGGGAAGTCAAACAGGGGCTCTGTATCAACCTAGAGAGGTGGGATGGGGAGGGAGATAGGAGGGAGATTTAGGAGGGAGGGGACATATGTAAACCTATGGCTGATTCATGGTGATGTTTTGCAGAAACCAACAAAATTCTGTAAAGCAATTATCCTTCAATTAAAAATAAATTAATGTAAAAAAACAGGGAAAAGAAGACTTGAGCTTTTCAGAGTTGAGTATCTATTTGTTCTAATTCTTTTTTTACTGGGAGTAGGGCAGGATGAATGCATACTGCGTGAGACTCTGGGAAGTTAGGATGGAGTGAATAAAGGATATTATCCTTGCTAAAGTTTTCTGGGCTCCAAAATCACTGCAGATGGTGACTTCAGCCATGAAATTAAAAGACGCTTACTCCTTGGAAGAAAAGTTATGACCAACCTAGACAGCATATTCCAAAGCAGAGACATTACTTTGCCGACTAAGGCCCATCTAGTCAAGGCTATGGTGTTTCCAGTAGTCATGTATGGATGTGCGAGTTGGACTGCGAAGAAGGCTGAGTGCCGAAGAATTGATGCTTTTGAACTGTGGTGTTGGAGAAGACTCTTGAGAGTCCCTTGGACTGCAAGGAAATCCAACCAGTCCATTCTGAAGGAGATCAACCCTGGGATTTCTTTGGAAGAAATGATGCTAAAGCTGAAACTTCAGTACTTTGGCCACCTCATGCAAAGAGTTGACTCATTGGAAAAGACTCTGCTGCTGGGAGGGATTGGGGGCAGGAGGAGAAGGGGACGACAGAGGATGAGATGGCTGGATGGCCTCACCAACTCGATGGATGTGAGTGAACTCTGGGAGTTGGTGATGGACAGGGAGGCCTGGCGTGCTGCGATTCATGGGGTCGCAAAGTGTCGGACACGACTGAGCAACTGAACTGAACTGAACCGAAAAGACCTAATACTTAAAATATTTGATGAAAGAGCTAAGCTTAGATATTCATTTTTGACAATGATCTCTTTTAATTAGATAACAAGATACCTGCCTGCCAGATAAATCAAAAGCCTGAGGAAACTAACCCCAGATAGAGGAGCAGGGCTGGTGATGAGGAAAGAGCACATGATGTACAGGACATTGTGGGGCAGAGAGAGTTAAATGCTTGCTCTCTTACTTACCAGTTGTGTGTCCAGGCAAGTCACTCTCTCTAAGCCTCAGTTTTCCTTCTGTGATATGAACATTACAATAGCACTAATATTGGAATAGTTCTGAGAATCAAAAAGGAAAACAAGTAAGGTACTTGGCGCAGTACTGGAAGAAACAACAGGCTCCCTATAAGAGGTCATTATAAGATTTTAGGAGTCCCAAGTCAGGGTAGAAGTTACAGAGAACAGAATTGCTCTGTCTTAGTAAATAAAATATAGCTTCCTGCATCTGAAAAGAGACAGAGAAATGTCAAATTAGAAAAAGACAAGGGAGAAGAGAGAAAGGCTGCTCAGTGTAAAAATAAACACATTGACAAATAAAGAAAATGTGCTGTGCTATGCTTAATTGCTCAGCTGTGTCCAACTCTTTGAGACGCCATGGGCTGTAGCCCACTAGGCTCCTTTGACCATGGGGATTCTCCAGGCAAGAATGCTGGAGGGGGTTGCCATGCCCTCCTCCAGGAGATCTTCCCAACCTAGGGATTCACCCCAGGTTTCCCATATTGCAGGCAGGTTCTTTACCATCTGAGCCACCAGGGAAGCCTAGATACCTGCAAATAGAATAGTGCTGTGGGAAAAATACAGTGTGCTAGAGAGAGCTGACGGGTGGAGACCTCATCTTGGATGGCCAGGCAAGTTGTGCAAGACTCTGATTGCGAAATGAAGCTAATTCAAAGATACAGGGGAATAGACTTTCCAGGAAAGGATGCAGATGTGTATAAAATGAGATCAGCATGTTGAAGCAGAAAGTACACAGTGATTCTGAAATCCAGAGAATGAAAATAATATTAGACAATGTCTGAGAGGTAAACCAAAGTCACATCATGTAGAGCTTTTAGGATCTAGACAGACATAATAAAATTTTAGTTTATTTGCTAAGGCTAAGAGGAAATCATTGGAATCTCCAGTAGAGGTTGATATTTATATTTTAAAATGAGCATGCTGGTAGCTCTGTGGCATGTTATCTTCAAAACAAGAGAAGAACAAGAAGACCACTTAAGTGGCTTCAGGAGTCTAGGCAACAGTTCATGGTTGTCTGGTTTGGAAGGAAGACATAGAAATGATTAGACTGTCATATCCAGAATAGATGTTAAATGTGATGACTTCTCACTTTTCCTTATACAATATGAGAATGAGGACAAATGAGAAGTCAGCCATGACTTCTGAGATTCTGACCTGAGAAACAAGATGAAAAGGATGACATAACTGAAAGGAGGGGTATTCAGAAATAAGCAAGTTGAGGGAAAATGGATTGATACAGGGAAGTGGTAAAGAACAGGTTTTTAGACCGAATTCTAACTTGATATACATTAATGGTGATGGTATGAGTAGAGAGGATTAAGAGGAGAGTGGGTGGTGAAGATGTACAGACAGGGATTTCAATAGTCTTGTTTTTTCAAAGAAGAATATGGTTCTTCCAAACATAAAGAAAAAAAAAAAGAGTGTTTGGTACCAGAGAAAGAACCCCCTGTACTTTTTAATCCCATTAGTGATAGTCACATACACCATCTTCACGCAATACTGTGTCTCCAGAGAAAATTCCTTGATCCCACATATCTAATAGATACCTGCCAAATATTTGTGATTAATCTTCAGAATTGATTGTGTAGCTTCCTCAATAGAGGATGTTCTCTAACGATACTGAGCCTTAAAGGTATCAGAACTAAAAATGTTCTTGTCCTCCAAGTTTTTTTTAAGTTTAATAGGACCAGAGTAAAAACTGATAATGTGGCTCTTTTCATATGATAAATAGGCTTGAAATAGCAATAAAAATATTCAAATCATTCTAGAGGACTAACTCAAGGAATTTTTCCCAAAATGGACATAAATACTCAGTATGGAATTTTGACCAAAGTTTCTCAGGCGGGCTGATAGCCAAGTCAGATGATTTTGATAAGAGCAAAGACGCAAAGTACTCTGTTTTAAATTCTTGTCAGTATCAGAACCCATTCTGGACTTAGCCATTACTTCATGGTTCGATTGAATGGTTCCCAAATGTGCTGCCTGCATCATGGACAAAACGATGTGATATCCGTCTCATTAAATAAAAAAAAACATTCTTTCATACAGGGGATTAACTCATGCAAATTAATTGCAAGTCTTCTATAAATGTCTCCTAGATGCTTCCTCTGCATTTAGTATTGAGTGACAAGATCTATTGCAATTGGTCTCACCATTCATCAGCTTTTAACCCAGTGACATCAGAGAGCATTTATTGAATATGGAATGCCACACACAATATAATTCAGGGTCTCCAAAGGCAGGTACCTTGGGCGTTCAGAATCCAATAATATTATTCCATAGTTTTAGACAGTGGTTGGTGGCATTATGCAAAATTTCCCAAAGCTAGTGATCATAAGTGATAAAAGCCTACTCATAGAGGTAATTTGTGAAACTTCATTTTTCTTTTTCCTTTTTAAAAAAAATTTTAGTCACTATTCAATAAAAAGATGTCTTCTTCTATAAAGTACAGATAGAAAATAAAAGTACGTATTTTATCTTTTATATGTTTACCTGCCTTTGTCTCCAGAGAGAGATAAGTCAAATTATATACATGAAGAATAAATAGAACTTTGGGCCAGTTGGCCTGGGAATATATTCACTTTAGGAAAAACACTGTCCTTTGTTTGGGATAATCCCTTAATTTGCTATCTGACTGTGAAAAATAGGGGCTTCTGATTTCAGGATAGATAGGTAGCATTTATATATATAATTAGCTAAATGGCTATACATAAAGAGGGCTTCGCTGGTGGCTCAGATAGTAAAGAATCTGCCTGCAATGTAGAAGACCTGGGTTCAATTCCTGGGTCAGGAAGATCCCCTGGAGAAGGATACAGTCCATGTGGTCACAAAGAGTTGGACACAACTGAGCAACTAACACTTTCACTTAAAAAAAAAATAAATTTATTTATTTTAATTGGAGGATAATTACTTTACAATATTATATTGGTTTTGCTATACATCAACATGAATCCACCATAGGTATACACGTGTTCCCCATCCTGAACCCCCCTCCCTCATCCCTCCCCGTACCATCCTTCTGGGTTGTCCCAGTGCACCAACCCCAAGCATCCAGTATCATGCATTGAACCTGGGCTGGCGACTCATTTCATATATGATATTATACATGTTTCAATGCCATTCTCCCAAATCATCCCACCCTCTTCCTCTCCCACAGAGTCCAAAAGACTGTTCTATACATCTGTGTCTCTTTTGCTGTCTCGCATACAAGGTTATCGTTACCATCTTTCTAAATTCCATATATACACGTTAGTATACCGTATTGGTGTTTCAGATGGATTAAAGATCTAAATGTAAGACCAGAAACTATAAAACTCCTAGAAGAGAACATAGGCAAAACACTCTCTGACATATATCACAGCAGGATCCTCTATTACCCATCTCCCAGAATATTGGAAATAAAAACAAAAATAAGCAGATGGGATCTAATTAAAATTAAAAGTTTCTGCACAACGAAAGAAACTATAAGCAAGGTGAAAAGACAGCCTTTGGAATGGGAGAAAATAATAGCAAATGAACCAACTGACAAACAACTAATCTCAAAAATATACAAGCAACTCCTGCAGCTCAATTCCAGAAAAATAAATGACCCAATCAAAAATTGGGCCAAAGAACTAAATAGACATTTCTCCAAAGAAGACATACAGATGGCTAACAAACACATGAAAAGATGCTCAACATCACTCATTATCAGAGAAATGCAAATCAAGACCACAATGAGGTACCACTTCACACCAGTCAGAATGGCTGTGATCCAAAAGTCTACAAGCAATAAATGCTGGAGAGGGTGTGGAGAAAAGGGAACCCTCTTACACTGTTAGTGGGAACGCAAACTAGGACAGCCACTATGGAGAACAGTGTGGAGATTCCTTAAAAAACTGGAAATAGAACTGCCTTATCACCCAGCAATCCCACTGCTGGGCATACACACTGAGGAAATCAGAATTGAAAGAGACACGTGTACCCCAATGTTCATCGCAGCACTGTTTATAATAGCCAAGACATGGGAGCAACCTAGATGTCCATCAGCAGATGAATGGATACGAAAGCTGTGGTACATATACACAACGGAGTATTACTCAGCCGTTAAAAAGAATACATTTGAATCAGTTCTAATGAGGTGGATGAAACTGGAACCTATTATACAGAGTGAAGTAAGCCAGAAAGAAAAACACTTTGTTTTTTAATGCATAGTGAAGAAACAACTTTTAGTGTCATTTCTGTCAATTAAAGTAGCTGAATGGGCTAGGAAAAGGAAATAGAAGAGGCTAAATAACTTTGGAATGAACACGTCCACAGTTAGGACTATATTTCAATATAATTGGTTTCCTTTGCAATCCTATGTATTTTTTTTTACTATACATTAAAAAAAATTATTCTGATAAAAGGTCCACAACCTTCTCTAGACCATTAAATATACATTTAAAAACATTTTTAGACATCCTTTTTTAAAGAGAGATGAGCCTAACTAACAATACTACAGAATGGAACCCACAAAAGAACATAACAGGAAAGAAGTGTCTTGTGGAAGGGAAGAGACAGTCAATTTCTAGGAACTGTGGAGCTATTATATTTGATATGGCTTCTATCCTGAGCTGTAATTATACTTCATCACTCCCAGGTCTTTCACTAATAACCAATTACATATAAAGCCTTGATGTCAATAGTCTTTAGAGGAGAGAAGGAAGGATGTTAGTATTAAAATGACTGACAGCAAATGAAAAGAAGGGACCCAGCAGAAGCATTGTGGGAGAGGAAACAGTGAAGAGTATTTGAGCACAGTCATGTGGTAAACATCTTTATCCAAAATGTGCTATGGGAAGGGCATCCTTGCAGAGGTGTTAGGTGACGAGGAAATAGATCCTACTATCGCAGGGGAAGATAGTCCTAAGAGAAGTACAACTCCAGGAGGATAGAAAACTCATGGATAACCAGGAGAGAGAGAGGTTTTTTTTCTCTTTAATTGAAGTATAATTGATTTACAATGTTGTGTTAGGTTTAAGTGTATAGCAAAGTGATTCACATATATAGAGAAAGTGTGTTAATCACTCCATCATGTCTGACTCTCTGTGACCCCATGGACTGTAGCCCACAAGGCTCCTCTGTCCATGGGGATTTCTCCAGCCAAGAATACTGGAGTGGGTTGCCTTTCCTTTCTCCAGGTGATCTTCCCTTCCCATGGATCAAACCCAGGCCTCCTGCATTGCAGGCAGATTCTTTACTGTCTGAGCCACCAGGAGCCACACACACACACACACACACACACACACGTATATATACATACACACACACACACATATGTTCTTTATAAGACTGGTTGCTTAAATGGTAAAGAATCTACCTGCGATGTGGGAGACTTGGGTTTGATCCCTGAGCTGGGAAGATCTCCTGGAGAAGGGAATGACAACCCACTCCAGTATTCTTGCCTGGAGAATTTCATGGACAGATGAACCTGGCAGATTACAGTCCATGGAGTCACAAAGAATTGGACACAACTGAGTGACTAACACACATTTCTAGTATAGATTATTATAGGATATTGAATATGGTTCCCTGTACTATACAGTGAGTCCTTGCTGGTTTTCTGTGGTATATATAGTGCTTTGTATATGTTAAGACCAAACTCTTAATTTTTCCCTCCCTCCCCTGCCTTTCCTTTTTGGTAACCATTAGCTTGTTTTCTATGTCCGTGAATAGATTTCTATTTTATAAATAAGTTAGCTTGTATAATTTTTGATTCCATATATAAAGTAGTAACATATGGTATTTGTCTTTCCCTGTTTGACTTCATTTAGTATGAGAATCTCTAGGTCCATCATGTTGCTGTGAATGGAATTTTTCATTCTATTTTATGGCTGAGTAATATTTCATTGTATATATGTACTACAATTTCTTTATCCTTTCTTATGTTGATGGATACTTAGGTTTGCTTCCATATCTTGACAATCGTAAATAATGCTGCAATGAACATCGGGGTGCATGTATATAATCTTTTCCTGATACATGCCTAGGAATGGGACTTCAGGGTCATATGTTAGCTCTATTTTTAGTTTTTTAATGAACTTCCATACTGTTTTCCACAGTGGTTGCACCAATTTACATTTCCACCAGTAGTATAGGAGGGTTCCCTTTTCCCCACACCCTCTCCAGCATTTTAGTGGACTCTTTGATGATGGCCATTCTGAATGATGTGAGTCATACCTCATGGTAGTTTTAATTTGCACTCCTCTAATAATTAATGATGATGAACATCTTTTCATGTGCCTGCCAGACATTTATTGTTTTCTTTGTCCAATAGATCTTTGCCCATTTTTTTTAGATTGAGCTGGAGAAGGAAATGGCAACCCACTCCAGTGTTCTTGCCTGGAGATTCCCAGGGACGGGGGAGCCTGGTGGGCTGCCGTCTATGGGGTCACACAGAGTCGGACACGACTGAAGTGACTTAGCAGCAGTATAAGCTGTATGTTTTGGAAATTAAGTCCTTGCAATTCCCGTCATTTGCAAATATTTTCTCCCACTACAGAGGTGCTTTTTTAGTTTTGTTGATGGTTTCGTTTGTCATGTAACAAGCATGTGGACAGCAGTTCTAGACTTACTAGACCAACTATCATCCTAAGAGTTTCTGTCACTGAACTTTTGAGTTTGCTCTACTGCTCTACTCTTTCTTTAAAATACACACACACACACACACACACACACACACACACACACACACGGCTTCCCTGGTAGCTCAGCTGGTAAAAAATCTGCCTGCAATGCAGGAGACTCCAGTTCAATTCCTGGGTTGGAAAGATCCCTTGGAGAAGGGATAAACCGCTCATTCCAGTATTCTTGGGCTTCCCTGGTGGCTCAGCTGATAAAGAATCTGCTGCAATGCAGGAAACCTGGGTTTGATCCCGGAGCTTTGAAGATCCCCTGGAGAAGGGAACGGCTACCCACTTCAGTGTTCTGGCCTGGAGAATTCCATGTCCTGCACAGTCAATGGGGTTGCAAAGTGTTAGACATGACTGAGCCTGAGCGACTTTCACACACACACACACACACACACACACACACACACACACACACAATTTGGTTGGGTCAGGTCTTAGTTGTGGCGTGTGGTTTCTCTTGTTGTGCAAGGACTCTCTAGTTGTGGTGCACAGGCTTAGTTGCTCCACAGCACATGGGATCTTAGCTCCCTGATCAGGGATCAAACCCACATCCCTTGCACTGCAAAGTGGAATCTTAACCACTGGGCCACCAGGGAATTCCCACTCTACTCTCTTAAATATATGTTTTGCCTGGATATGACCTCTGCAACAGTTCCAAGAACAGCATATGTCACATAAACTTTCCAAGTACTTACGTGTCTGAAAATGTTTTTACCTGGTCCTTATGCTTGATTATGTAGTTTAGCTGGGAATATAATATACAAACTTTAGGTTCTATACAAATTTCCCTTTGAAGTTTAAGACATTACTTTTCATTTTAATTTTCTTTTTTCATCAAAGCATTGCTAACGAGGTCTCATGTTCTTCTGGCACTTCTTTCTTTGCAGATGATCTTTTTTTCAACCAGAAACGTCAAGAATCTTCTCCTTATATTTAGTAGAATTTTATGAAAATTCATATCTTCCTTCATCCTGTTGAGACTTAATAACATGAGTCTGAAAACTTTCCTTCTCAGATTCCACTAATTGCTCATCTTTTCCTTTTTGACTTTCAGTTATCTCTTCTCTCCCCTGATTCCCTATTATTGAATATTGCACCATCTATATCAATGCTTGATATTTCTTAAATTTTTATCCATTTTCCCCTCTATTTATTTAAATACTTGTCTAAGCTATCTTTTCAGTTTTATTTTCCAGCCCTTAGAAAGTTTTATCTCAACTGTCATATTTAATACTAAGAACTTCTGACCTCATGGATTTTTATTGAACTTCAGTTTTTCTCACATGAATACAATATTGCCTCAACTATCTTTGTGAATATTAACTACACATTTACATTTTTCTGAATTATCCCTTTAAGAGACATCCACTGAATGTCACTCAGAGCTTTATCTGTAGCTCCAGCAACACAGATCAGCAAGCTGTCCTTCTTCCCAAGAGGCTGGATGAGAATTTTTGATTTGGAGCACTAGCATCCACAGTGGAAACCCCCCCCCCATAAAAAAAGAGTAGCTTACCCGTTGTATCAGCCTAACACAACACAATTGTAAATCAGAGCCGGCACCATATTCCAGGGATCCTGATTTCAAGGCTGATATTCTTTCCTTTATACTTTTGGCTGAGTAATCCAGCGGATATAATCATGGTCAATTAGTTTTACATCATAAACTTTTTAAAATATTTCGTATAAGCTATGGGCCCTTTATAGTTACCATACTCTTTGGTATGTAATATAAGTCTTATAAAATTATATCATTTTTTTCCATCAACCATATCTCAATAAAAAATTATGTCATTTTTCAGGGCTTGAGTCATTTGCAATAATACATTTATTAACATTTATAGAGATTTTTTTCATGCATGCAAATAGTTTGTGTAAGGCATTTTAGTTGAATAAGCTCTACTGTGCCAAGAATGTTGAGTTTTCCTTGAAATGCCCATGCTCTGATGTCTAAGGATATCAGCTCCATGGCAGCTGTTTTCAGAGAGAATTATAGTTAGTATTTGGTTTATGGTTGCCACAGTATCCCAGTTAATACCATAGCAATGAGGCTGAAGGCCTATCAGAATCACAAAAGTTACTGCCTTTGTGTGGATTCAGAGGTTATTTCTGCTCTATAGTTAAAGGTAAGTCAGTGTTTTCAGCTAGTAAAAGTGAGATCTCCTACGCTTTCAAAAGTAACTGTCTTATTCGATAGGGGCATATCATCTGACCTATGCATGGGGCATTTAACAAAAGTGTGTCAGGCAAGGCAGATGCCAAGAGGATGGTGTCAGCAGCAGTCTGTGGCAATCTTCAATGAACCTACAATGCCAAGGCCTTACTGAACAGCCAAAGGATTTTAGGAAGAAATCTGGGGAAAAAATGATTTCTAGTTTAAGAAATACAAAAAAAGACACACACATTCTCTTTGCAATAGTTGATTTTTGGGGACAGGCAGTTTCAGAAAAAAGTTTATCTCATACTTCAGCCACAGTGCTATTTCTCCATGAGGATATCTGAGTTTCCTCAAAGAGTAATCAAATAACTGCTTCCTAAGAGACAGAAGTGTCGTAATACCTCTCGGAAAGTTACCCACCAGTGACTTGTCAAGCATACGTGGAGACCGGTTGTCAATTCTAGGCATCAGATGGCAAAGCAGAAAGGCCAATGACAACACTGATTTACAGTGTTACAGCATTCTGACTTTTCCTGAGGTAACTAAAGTTTCAGCCTTACTCTTTTTAGCCGTTAGTTTCTTGGGACTATTTTTTTGTTGTGAGAGGAGAGAATATATTTGAATAAACACAGAGTGGTACACTGGATGGTAGACTTATGTTGAATACCTCTGTGGAATTAATTGTAGGAAATATTCAGAACAAGAATTTAGACATTTTTAGAAGTCTAGTGGACAGGAAAAAACAGAGAATACAACATGCAAAACATTTCTTAAATGTCTCAGTAGCTCTAGAAAGATCACAAAACCATTCAGTAAATGTATGGTTGCTTAGGCAGGAAATTAAAGGTCTGCCAGTGTTAATCTGGGATTAAACACTATGAGCCTGCCAATATTGACCACCCTGGAGGTAGAAACGTGCTCTAATTGGCAATTGTGAATATGCTCTAATGTAAATGCAGATGCCAGATGTGCTTAGATTAACATTATCAAAAGGGTAATGCTTTTGCTGATACAGTGAATCTATTCCAGCAAGAATACGGGCACACCATGGATAAAATGACAGAAGGTCTGAGTAGAGAAGTAATTTAGAAATTAAGGGAGAATTTAAGTAACATCAATTGCAGAACCTCCAATTAGAGGCAGTGAGCTCCTCTGTGCTGTAACGCCACGCATTGCGTTCTTGTTCAGTAAAGTTCAAGGCTACTCAGCCAAGAGTGATTCAGTGCCTAGATTCGGGGGAATTCAATTTGAACGCAGCTTCCAACATAGGACACAGTCTCTCAAGAGATCAAATTCCATTTTGTGGATAAAATAAAAAATGTATTGCTCTACTTTGAGACAAAAGTAATGACATTTTGCTGAATGGCTAAGTCCTGTGACTATTGAACTAAATAATAAATAACAACATTTAGAAAGATATATTTGATTTACCAAAAGATATTTAAGTCAGAAGGACTAAAATTCTGCGTTTATATATATTAACTCCCTGTTTTATGTGATCGGAGAAGGCGACGGCACTCCACTCCAGTACTCTTGCCTGGAAAATCCCATGGGCGGAGGAGCCTGGTGTGCTGCAATCCATGGGGTCGCTAAGAGTCGGACAAGACTGAGCGACTTGACTTTCACTTTTCACTTTCATGCATTGGAGAAGGAAATGGCAACCCATTCCAGTGTTCTTGCCTGGAGAATCCCAGGGATGGGGGGGCCTGGTGGGTTGCCGTCTATGCGGTTGCACAGAGTCGGACACGAATGAAACGACTTAGCAGCAGCAACTGCCTGTTTTATGTGATCAAAACAGAGATTATTTAGTATCACGTCAAATAGAATATAATTTAAATTGGGCAGCTTTACATTACCCTTAAAATCCCTTATACATGTATTATTTTATTATTGAAAGACTCTTATCTTTAGTAGAATTTTGGATAAAATTCAGATGGCAGAAATTATTGTGTTTTTTTTTTACAGTGGAGCCTATACCTTACATAGAAAAACAAGGGAAGCAAACTCAAATTTAGGGAATGATTGAAAAAAAATCGGTTCAGAGAGCAACCTCTGGTATTTCCCTAGCTCAAAAATGTCAATTGGCAAGTACTCTTTGGATTACAAATTCAAGTGTAAAAGTGCTAATCAGCGTGATGTAGTATGTGAGTCACATCCTGGACCTTGGCCATTCCCTAAGCAGCCGCAGGACCTCTGGGAATTACCAAAGACTCTGGTTACCCTTCCGCATGAACCTGAACCCTTGCATCAGAAACAGGAGCTGACTCAATCTGCTCACTGCACACTTTTTGTCCTTCATCCTGCTTCCCACCCACTTTTTTTTTTTTTTTTTTGGGCTCACTCTGTAATGAGTAATCTTTTTTCGTTTTTGTTAACACTCTTTAAATCCTATTTGGTTAGTCAAAGGCAAATGCTAGAATGCTAAAAAAAAAAAATCTACTTTCTAAAGTGAGTAAAAATTATGGGCAGAAATAAATAATATTAATCTTTCCCATGGGAACTTTGAAAGACATCTTGATATTTTAAAGAGTAGAATTTATCTTATCAAGCACTTGAGGCCTAAAGGAAAGAAAAAGAAACTCACTCTGTGTCCTTTTCAACTAACACCTTCCCCTGAAAGATAAACTCACACATTACCTATATATGAGTTTTCAGGGGCTACCTCAACAAAATACTACATACTGGGATGCTTGCTGCTGCTGCTGCTGCTAAGTCGCTTCAATCGTGTCCGACTCTGTGCAACCCCATAGACTGCAGCCATCCCTGGGATTCTCCAGGCAAGAACACTGGAGTGGGTTCCCATTTCCTTCTCCAGTGCGTGAAAGTGAAGTCACTCAGTCGTGTCCGACTCTTAGCGACCCCGTGGACTGCAGCCTACCATGCTCCTCCATCCGTGGGATTTTCCAGGCAAGAGTACTGGAGTGGGGTGCCATTGCCTTCTCCGACTGGGATGCTTAAACAATAGCAAATTTCTTTTTCATAAGTCTGGAAGCTAGCAGTCTGAGGTCAAGGTGTTGGTGGGTTTGGTTCCTTCTGAGACCTCTCTCCTTGTCTTGCAGATGGCCGCCTTCTCACGGAATTGTCCCTCTATCTATGTTGTCTGTGCCCCTGTGCTCGAACCTCCTTTCTTGTAAGGAAATCAGTCCTACTGGAATAGGGCCTACCTTAATGATCCCATTTGAATTTAATTATCTCTTTAAAGTCCCTATATCTAATATAGTCACAGTCTAAGTACTGGGGGTTAGGGCTTCCACATTTTAATTTTGGGAGGCGGGGACCCAATTCAACCAGTAATACTTTCCAATATAATTCTTCTATTGATTGAGTTTGATTATAATTTCATTTTTTATCATGGTAAATTGTTGCTGTCGCTGCTGTATTGTTTAAAATAAATCACATTTTTAATAGTAACATACCATTTGCTTTGTTTATGATCAGTCCTCTAAGACATATGAAACATGTTGCCGTCTATGTCTATGTTATTATTTAATTTTGGTCCATGATGAATATTTCTTTAATAATGTAATAAAAGTGAAAATCTAAACTTTAAGTCTTAAGATGTTACTTCTTATATTAAACATCTGATATTCTCAAAGTATTTGCCTTTTTATTCAGTAGACTATCATCTAAATTTTTTGCTGTTTATTTGGACTTTTTATACAAAATAGTTGTTTACAATATAAAAATGAAGCAGAATTTCATTAATAAAGCCTAAAAAGGAGAGGAATGAAGAAGTAGTTTCCAATCAAAGTGGGAGCAAGAGGAAGACAGAGGAAGAATAGAACCAGAAATGCCAAAGAAAGTGCCACCAGCTAGGACATCCAGTTCATCTGAGGCTTGTTGGAAGAATGGCAGGCTTCAGGGCTGCCTAGACACAGCTTTATGTGATGCACTTGGCAGTGCCAACATTTTAGCAGACTGATGATTGTGACCCTTCAGCACAATGGCAGGGAGGTTAATTTTTAAAAAATCAGTGACAGGTTAAATATTCATATCATCTGAGGTGGTTTTCTGTTGGTGTGGCCATTTAAAAAACAAAATTATAATCCAGTAATGTCTTGTTCACATACTTTAGATATTCATAAATTTAAAATATGGCCAATCTGAGCACTGTGTGTTTTTCCCTCTTTTCTGAACATAAATTAAAAATGCAGAAATGTCTTTGATGGTAGATGTTTTCCAGAAATTAGCCAAAATAAACAAAGTAAAACAAAAGTTCCTGTTACACTAATTATGGTTGTTTCTAGTCTAATGTATTTGGAGAGTGTGGAAGGTATTTCTAGAGGATGGTTTATTAACCTTGATTTTTTTTTTTTTTTTTTTTGGAATGGTGTTAGAATACTGTCAGTGACTAAAAGTTTGTGTATTCTTAACCTGTTTTTTTTTTTTTTTCACACTATTTTGCTTGCTGAGAATGCTAGGGTTAAAAAGACAAAATACTAAAGCACAGAGATTCCCTCATGAAAGTACTATATCTCAACACATAAATCTATCCATCCTGCTATTATTAACACCAAAGAATGACTGGAAAATAAGGATTCTGTGAAGCTGTAAAGATTAAGTTAAAGAGTGGAAAAGTAAAACCCAAAACTAACCAGCTGATTGCTCTTAGAAAAACAAGCCTTGCAGTTTGCTTTGGGTTGATATATTTCTAAAAGAGTAAACATCATTCATTTTTACTTGGATGAGTATTTTGTCTTAGCACTAATGTTTTCAATGAAACACGCTTAAAATTACAGCCTTGCCATCTCTTTCTAATTTACAACTTTAGACAAAATTATAAAATTAGCTGGTTTTTTTTTTTTTTTTTCCTGTAAGGTAGGGTGACCTTAGTGAGGGTGATGAGTAGCCAGAGAGTATAGGAATGTGTACATTGGGATTTGCTTTGAGAGTGTGCATGTTTGTGCACACACATGTCTTAGGCATTTAATTTAACCCACAAAACAATATATGGTACTTTGAGACCAATTACACAGGTTTTTTGATTACAAATAACTCAAGTAGAGCTTTCATTTAGAATTTTATCTACATATTTTCCCACCAAAGGAAGTTGCTGCCTTGAGTTTGTGGGTGGACATCCATTGATTGATTGCCAAGTTTGTTCAGGAGTTGCCTGACTCCACAGTGCCACCAGTGGGTTTCTCCTGGTACCTTTCCCGTACTAGCCTTTAAGTTTGAGATTGGAAACCAGAATGGTTTTCTGATTCCCTTTTTTTTTTTTTTCTCCTGGCAGTTAAATGTTAAGAGATTTACATTTAAATCCCATGGCCCTCAGCAAGATTGAACAAAGCAAACCAAAATTCATGATTGTTTCTTATTGAGCCTCTGCTTTGCCCAAAGCACTACGCGTGTTAACTCAACTACTTAAGACAAGACCTCTGTCCCCAAGGAGATTCCTTTCCGGCTATTCTCAGAAATGCTCTTCCTGTAGACTGTGATAGAATTCACTCTCTCAGGATATCACAAACTCTTAGGAGGCAACTAGTGCAGTGACAATTCTTAGTGAAGGGAGGTCTAGTCTCCACTCTCCTATCTTGGCCCATAAAGCAAGGCAGTGCATCATTTAAAAATGGAACTTACGTTCCATGCTATGTGTACTCCCTTTGCCCCCAGTAGAAGACATGTAGTTGACCTGATTCATGCAACTGAGAGAAGGAAAGAAACCTTTGTTTAACTCCAGATGTTTTCTTGCCAATAAAGTGTTTCTGTGTCCAGGCATGCCTTCCACGACTGGATTTATAGGCCTTCTCACCCTCTCCAGCTGTCTAGGTTCCTTGTACCTGAGGTACGGATACTGGATCAGAATGTCTGCATTTTTTTCTCCAAAGTACATATACATTTCTAATGAGCCAGCCATGTTTAAAAACAACTAACTATATGATGACCTGTTGCATAGCTTCTTTCACTTTTTCTTTTTCAAATTCAGTGCTCTTATTTAATTGAGCTTGTTTTCCAATTTCTCCAACTCTTTTTTTTTTTTGATGTTCTGTCTCAAGACTTTATCAAGTGTAGTAGAAAAGATTTTGTATACATATATATAAATAGTCAGTATTATATATATATATATATTTATATATTTATTTATTTATTTATTTTAGAAAACTTATCAATTTTTGCCTAAATAAAAATTTATGGCATTTTGATTCCACTTTGTTTGACTTAGTATGAATAGAATGCTAGATTTCTAATTAAAAAATAGATATGCAACAAGCAACAAAGGTTTACTGTATAGCACAGAGAACTATAGTCAATATCTTGTAATAACCTATGATAGAAAATATTCTCAAAAAAATATATATGACTGTGTGGCTCACAATAAACTGTAGAAAATTCTGAAACAGATAGGAATACCAGAGCACCTGACCTGTCTCTTGAGAAACCTGTATGCAGGTCAGGAAAAAACAGTTAGAACAGGACAAGGAAAAACAGACTGGTTCCAAATAGGAAAAGGAGTACATCAAGGCTGTATATTGTCATCCTGCTTATTTAACTGATATGCAGAGTACATCATGAGAAATGCTGGTCTGGAAGAAACACAAGCTGGAATCAAGGTTGCCAGGAGAAATATCAATAACCTCAGAATATGCAGATAACACCACCATTATGGCAGAAAGTGAAGAAGAACTAAAGAGCCTCTTGATGAAAGTGAAAGAAGAGAGTGAAAAAGTTGACTTAAAGCTTGACATTCAAAAAACGAATATCGTGGCATCTGATCCTGTCACTTCATGGGAAATAGATGGGGAAACAGTGGAAACAGTGGCTAAATTTATATTTTTCGGCTCCAAAATCACTGTGGATGGTGATTGCAGCCATGAAATTAAAAGACGCTTACTCTTTGGAAGGAAAGTTACGACCAAACTAGACAGCATATTAAAAAGAAGACATTACTTTGCCAACAAAGGTCCGCCTAGTCAAGGCTATGGTTTTTCCAGTAGTCATGTATGGATGTGAGAGTTGGACTGTAAAGAAAACTGAGCACCGGAGAACTGATGCTTTTGAACTGTGGTACTGGAGAAGACTCTTGAGAGTCCCTTGGACTGCAAGGAGATCCAATCAGTCCATCCTAAAGGAGATCAGTCCTAGGTATTCTTTGGAAGGACTGATGCTAAAGCTGAAACTCCAATAATTTGGCCACTTTATGGGAAGAGTTAACTCATTGGAAAAGACTCTGATGCTGGGAGGGATTAGGGGCAGGAGGAGCAGGGGACAACAGAGGATGAGATGGCTGGATGGCATCACTGACTCGATGGACATGGGTTTGGGTGGACTCTGGGAGTTGGTGATATACAGGGAGGCCTGGCGTGCTGCAGTTCATGGGTTCACAAGGAGTCAGACACAAATGAGTGACTGAACTTAACTGAACTGAATATGTATATTAAAAAAAATCTGTTTTATAGGCAAAAATTCTCCCTCTTGTGGGTTATTTCAAGTACAGAGGCATCAAAAAAGCAGAATTTTCCCCCATATTTAAGCCAGATTGTTCAGGCCAGCCTTACCAGGAAAAAAGCTGATAAAAATTTTAGTTAGAATTTTAAAGGGTAAAGCTATGTAATTAATATTTATAGTTTCTCAACATTCATACATGTAAAACATCCACCAACAAAAACTTAAAATCTCTTTATTTAACCTGAAACTCCAACTGAAAATATATAAGCATGCTGCTGCTGCTAAGTCACTTCAGTTGTGTCCAACTTTGTGCGACCCCATAGATGGCAGCCCACCAGGCTCCCCCATCCCTGGGATTCTCCATGCAAGAACACTGGAGTGGGTTGCCATTTCCTTCTCCAATGCGTGAAAGTGAAGTTGCTCAGTCGTGTCCGATTCTTCACGACCTCATGGACTGCAGCCTATAAGGCTCCTCCATCATGGGACTTTCCAGGCAAGAGTACTGGAGTGGGGTGCCATCGCCTTCTCCGATATAAGCATGGTTAAGTTCTAATTAATTAATTAATTGATGTTGCAATGAGAAATCAATGTTAATTGTTTTCACTAGATGGGGAAAACGTAATGAAGATTACTTCAGTACCTTTTGAATTTATTTATAAACATCTGATTTAGGGTTCCTGCCACTGCACTCTGGCTTTTTCTTGAAAGTTGCACAAATATACTATCATTGTTACCACAGTACTACATAACTGTGCTTCTTAGAAAATATCACAATTTTTAGTTGTCAATGTGTATTAAGAAAACCCAGAAGAGCCATGTATTGTTGATTATTTGAAGAGCAACAGTTAGTACTTAAAAAGACAAATGAGGGGAAAATGCCCAAAAGGATGAGATAATAGCACAGCCTCCGAGATAATATTTGGGAACCAGTCTAGCATATCTCTGATACCTTAACAAAAGTTTTTATAAACATGTTTTCAACAGCTCTTAAGAGTTATTGTCAAGACTTTTTCAGTAACAAAAAAAAAGTAGGGAATGTTTACTTGAGGGTGTGTTTATTTTCCCTGCATCTCCTCCTCCTCCTCTTCCCATCTGGCTCTCCTTTTTGTCTTCAGCTACCTTGTCTCCTTTGGCACTTGGAAATTCCCTTTTGATGTGTATAATTCAAATGTGACCTCCATTTCTTCCAGAATTCCCTGGAAGACCAAGCCAGAATTACGCTCCTTGATGGGACTTTGTTAAATTTTATACCCCAGAGCGGTTCCTCTCTTTTATGCCCCAAAATTGGGGAATTCTTTACTGTTATTTCCTTAGAACATTTCTTAACTTTCAGTTCAATTTAGTTCAGTCACTCAGTCATGTCCAACTCTTTAAGACTCTATGGACTGCATGCCGTATGCCAGGCTTTTCTGTCCATCACCAGCTCCTGAAGCTTGCTCAAACTCATCTCCATTGAGTCAGTGATGCCATCCAACCGTCTCATCCTCTGTCATCCCCTTCTCCTCCTGCCTTCAATCTTTCCCAGCATAAAGGTCTTATCCAATGTGTCCATTCTTTGCACCAGGTGGACAAAGTATTGAAGTTTCAGCTTCAACATCAGTCCCTCTAATGAATATTCAGGACTGATTTCCTTTTGGATTGACTGGTTGGATTTCCTTGCAGTCCAAGGGACTCTCAAGAGTTTTTTCCAACACCACAGTTCAAAAGCATCAGTTCTTCAGCTCTCAGCCTTCTTTATACTCCAACTCTCACATCTATACATGACTACTGGAAAAACCATAGCTTTGACTAGACAGACCTTTGTTGGCAAAGTAATGTCTCTGCTTTTTAATATGCTGTCTAGGTTGGTCATAGCATTATTCCTCATCTCAGCATCTAATTTTGGTAATCTCAACCTAAGACCCTAGGCCATATAAGTAGGCTGTGTGTAATATATAAACAGCATCTAAATAAACGTCTCATTCTTACCTAGGCTATGAGGCCTTAGTACTTTTAAGATCAGAATATGAAGGGTGGGTAGTGATCATCTGACTAATTATTGTTCCTTTAAGATTTTCATTGAGTCAGAAACATCTTTTATGTCCTTTCACATTTTCACCCTTATTTGTAAAACCAGAGAAAGGCTTAAGTTAGTAATGTTTATTTTCTAATTAAAGTGTAGCAACTAATGTGTCAGCAAATGATCTATATATTCCTATATCATTAGCCGTATATATATCATTATCATATATATCACTATATCATTAGCCTGGCAACTTAAATTGCAGGAGAGAGTAATATGGATAAAAATAAACAGAAATAAATGTAAAAATGAATGAATGTAACAGAATCTTGAATAATGTTTAAAAGTCTGTTTAATAAGTTATAATTACTGGACTCTTGGATCTGGTAATGGTAGCCCTGGTAATCAGACCAAATCTCTGACAACAACTGGAAAAACTGTATATAATATTTTTCTGTAATTTGCTTGAGATTAGCAAACTGCTAACAATGTAATGAATCTTTAGGGGCCAAGATCTACAAGAAGAATCAAACCCAGAGGGTTGAGCCCAGCCTTGGGGAATGCTTTTTCCCCAGGAACATCTGCCCATTCCAGCTTAGGTGAGAGCTTTAACAATCTTGTGGAGTCAGAGCCACAGAAACAAGATTCTAGAATCATCAAGAATTTAGAACCCTAGTAATTAGAACCCTAGGTGTGAGATCAGAATTCTAAAGGAATAAGCTCTAGAATTAATGTTGAACAAAAGTAAATAGGCATTCAGAGAAAAAGATTTCCGGGTAATAAACTCAATCTTTGAAACTGAATTAAAAGATTGCTAGTATCTCTACTTGTCTGTGCAAAGTAAACATTAATCTTTCCTGAAAAAAGACATTGTGATAGTCTCAAATAAAAGTTACAAACTTTTATGTGCAATTTGTGGTAATTAATTCAGAAATTACCTGAAAAGAAAGGAGGTAGGACAATATGATTGCAAATTTATGGAGATAAAAAGACAATAGAAATAGACCCATAGGTTATATAGATAATGAAATTATTAGATCCAAATGTTAAAATAATCATGCTCGATATGTTCAAAAAATGAAAAGACAAAAAGAGAATTCTAGAAGAAAAAATGGAAATTATATTAAAAAACTAATAATTTTAGAACTGAACAAGTATAAACAATAATTAGTAATTAAGTGAATGAGTTTGATAATTGATTAGACACAGTGGAAGAAGAAATTAGTTAATGACAAGACTCAAAAGAAAATAACAGAATGAAGCAGAGAGAGAAAGACAAGTGAAGAAAAGACAGAAGATAAAAGGAAAAGACAAAGTCTTAAATACGTGTGTTGGGAGACCTAGGGGGAGGAGAGAATGAGGAGAAGCTCTTTTCAAAGAGGTAATGACAGAAACTGTTTACAGTTAATTTAAAAATTAAACTATAGATTCAAAAACATAATGTAAAACTGCTTAAAATATAAAGCAAAGGACAGGTTTTAATCAAATGATCAATAATTAGTTTGACAACTGCTTTCTTAATATAAAGATGTAAGTCTTATAAACTGATATCTTCAATGTGCTGAAAGAATAAAATCAATAGTCAGGAACTCTGTGTCTTGTGAGAATACTCTTCCAAAGTTAAACTGTACTAGAAGCATTTAAACCAACAAACCAAAAAATTCTGAAAAATAAGTTATCACTGACATACTTTTATTAAAAGATATACTTAAGAGATGTTCTTCAGGCCAAAAATAAATAAATAAATAAAGTCAGAAGGAAATATGGAAATAATAAGAGCAAGTGAAAAAGTAAATATCTGAGTGGACAATAGGTAAAAATTGTCTATAGGTATATAAAATGTTAACTAGAATGTTTTTAGAGATATAACTCTTAAAATAAGCTGACTCAGAGACAGAATTTAGCATGTAGGATGTTTATTAAAGATAGCTTTGAGATTAATAGCCATGGGAATGCAAGAAAAGAAATAGGGATTGGAAAGAAGGAGAAATTAAGCAGGTATCCAGTCTCAATTACCATCTTGGAAGATCCTTTGGGGAGCTTTGGGTCTAGAGTAGTTCACATTGAACCAAGCCAGGATTTTGTACTCTAACATTGATCAATCATTTGATGTGTTCAGCCCTAGGAAGGAGTGGAATTTTGGTTAAAGGAGCTCTCTCTACAGCTGAGTCAGTTCTTAAAACGGTTGACATCTAAAGGCTATTTGCCAGCAGCACTCCCAGAGGCTGGCAAATACTCTTTGTAAAAGAATCTGGACGGCACATTATAGCATTCATCACAGTCCACCCATTATATTACTCTGATCCGCTTCTTCACATATGTTCTGGAACACTTCCATCAGATTCTGATGGATGTCTTTTCCTGGGGTTAAATATAAAGGAAAAATAGTGGAAAAATAGTTCTCCCTGTGACAGCATCTCAGGGTCAGGACTGATATTCATTATACCTCTTCTTCTTATCCAGTTTAGATTCCTCATCTACCACTAGGATATCTGCTAAACTAAGTGATTTCTTTCAGCTGATGAAGCAGACCCTTACAACTGTCCGTTCTGTTTCCCTCTAGGGAAAGTGAGATTTCTAATCTAGGAGAGTTTAGAGGTCTATGAGGAAGTTCCCTCAAGCTGGTCACTCTTACTGGTAATTCTTGATCTCTATTCCTAAGAATCATTCATATTGGGAACACTACCATGGTGAAATTACATGTAGAATTTTAAATCAAATTGCATACTCTACCTGGAGTGTGTTCCATTCTCATAAAATAATACCTTCAAACTGGCACATTAGCTACATCTTTAATTGGTTCAGTGTAGCCAACTTTCCAGCTAATGGCTATTGATCTTCTGAAAGGATCATGCTAAATCAAGGATTAAGCACGTGCACAACCATGAGAAGTGACTCCTTAAATTTTGTACCTGAAGTACCTCTCGCTTTAATCTAATCCCAACTCAGAATGTGAATATATTCTGACCTCAGAACTTGTCTTTTCCTATAGATCTGATGACTAGATGAAACAACCCTAGCTCTGATCTCTGGCACGATGCTTCTTCACCACTGTCTTTCAGATCCACTCTTGGGTGAATGTACAGTATGACTGCCATCTATTTTCAGCTCCCACTCACGTACTGAGACAACTTATCCATAACTAAGCTCAAACTTTTCCTTTCTCTGCCATTTCCTTACAATAGACCCCTCACACAGCACAGGTATGAGCTGAGAGAAATGTACAAACGCAACAGTAGCACATGGCATGTGGGTCTGACAACCTCCTGTACAACTTGGTTATATACTCAGCTCAGTTCAGTTCAGTTCAGTCACTCAGTCGTGTCCGACTCTTTGCGACCCCATGATTCGCAGCAGGCCAGGCCTCCCTGTTCATCAACAACTCCCGGAATTCACTCAGACTCATGTCCATCGAGTCCATGATGCCATCTAGCCATCTCATCCTCGGTCGTCCCCTTCTCCTCCTGCCCCCAAGTCCCTCCCAGCATCAGAGTCTTTTCCAATAAGTCAACTCTTTGCATGAGGTGGCCAAACTACTGGAGTTTCAGCTTTAGCATCATTCCTTCCAAAGAAATCCCAGGACTGATCTCCTTCAGAATGGACTGCTTGGATCTCCTTGCAGTCCAAGGGACTCTCAAGAGTCTTCTCCTACACCACAGTTCAAAAACATCAATTCTTTGGCGCTCAGCCTTCCTCACAGTCCAACTCTCACATCCATGCATGACCACAGGAAAAATTATAGCCTTGACTAGACGGACCTTAGTCGGCAAAGTAATGTCTCTGCTTTTGAATATACTATCTAGGTTGGTCATAACTTTTCTTCCAAGGAGTAAGCGTCTTTTAATTTCATGGCTGCAGTCACCATCTGCAGTGATTTTGGAGCCCAAAAAAATAAAGTCTGACACTGTTTCCACTGTTTCCCCATCTATTTCCCATAAAGTGATGGGACCAGATGCCATGATGTTCGTTTTCTGAATGTTGAGCTTTAAATTTGGATGCAATCTCAAAAACGACAGAATGATCTCTGTTCATCTCCAAGGCAAACCATTCAATATCACAGTAATCCAAGTCTATGCCCCAACCAGTAACGCTGAAGAAACTGAAGTTGAATGGTTTTTATGAAGACCTACAAGATCTTTTAGAACTAACATCCAAAAAAGATGTCCTTTTCATTATAGGGGACTGGAATGCAAAAGTAGGAAGTCAAGAAACACCTGGAGTAACAGGCAAATTTGGCCTCAGAATGTGGAATGAAGCAGGGCAAAGACTAATAGAGTTTTGCCAAGAAAATGCACTGGTCATAGCAAACACCCTCTTCCAACAACACAAGAGAAGACTCTACACAGGGACATCACCAGATGGTCAACACCAAAATCAGATTGATTATATTCTTTGCAGCCAAAGATGGAGAAGCTCTATACTGGCAACAAAAACAAGACCAGGAGCTGACTGTGGCTCAGACCATGGATTCCTTATTGCCAAATTCAGACTCAAATTTAAGAAAGTAGGGAAAACCACTAGACCACTCAGGTTATGACCTAAATCAAATCCCTTATGATTATACAGTGGAAGTGAGAAATAGATTCAAGGGCCTAGATCTGATAGATAGAGTGCCTGATGAACTATGGTTGGAGGTTCGTGACATTGTACAGGAGACAGGGATCAAGACCATCCCCATGGAAAAGAAATGCAAAAAAGCAAAATGGCTGTCTGGGGAGGCCTTACAAATAGCTGTGAAAAGAAGGGAAGTGAAAAGCAAAGGAGAAAAGGAAAGATATGAGCATCTGAATGCAGAGTTCCAGAGAATAGCAAGGAGAGATAAGAAAGCCTTCCTCAGTGATCAATGCAAAGAAATAGAGGAAAACGACAGAATGGGAAAGACTAGAGATCTCTTCAAGAAAATTAGAGATACCAAGGGAACATTTCATGCAAAGATGGGCTCAATAAGGGACAGAAATGGTATGGACCTAACAGAAGCAGAAGATATTAAGAAGAGGTGGCAAGAATACACAGAAGAACTGTACAAAAAAGATCTTCACGACCAAGATAATCATGATGGTGTTATCACTCATCTAGAGCCAGGCATCCTGGAATGTGAAGTCAAGTGGGCCTTAGAAAGCATCACTACAAACAAAGCTAGTGGAGCTGATGGCATTCCAGTTGAGCTATTTCAAATCCTGAAAGATGATGCTGTGAAAGTGCTGCACTCAATATGCCAGCAAATTTGGAAAACTCAGCAGTGGCCACAGGACTGGAAAAGGTCAGTTTTCATTCCAATTCCAAAGAAAGGCAATGTAAAAGAATGCTCAAACTACCACACAATTGCACTCATCTCACATGCTAGTAAAGTAATGCTCAAAATTCTCCAAGCCAGGCTTCAGCAATACATGAACCATGAACTTCCAAATGTTTAAGCTGGTTTTAGAAAAGGCAGAGGAACCAGAGGTCAAATTGCCAACATCTGCTGGATCATGGAAAAAGCAAGAGAGTTCCAGAAAAACATCTATTTCTGCTTTATTGACTATGCCAAAACCTTGTCCATATGGAACACAACAAACTGTGGAAAATTCTTCAAGAGATGGGAATACCAGATCACCTGACCTGCCTCTTGAGTAATCTATATGCAGGTCAGGAAGCAACAGCTAGAACTGGACATGGAACAACAGACTGGTTCCAAATAGGAAAAGAGTATGACAAGGCTGTATATTGTCACCCTGCTTATTTAACTTATATGCAGAGTACATCATGAAGAACACTGGACTGGAAGAAACACAAGCCGGAATCAAGATTGCCGGGAGAAATATCAATAACCTCAGATATGCAGATGACACCACCCTTATGGCAGAAAGTGAAGAGGAACTAAAAAGCCCCTTGATGAAAGGTTATATACTCTAATCCTGCTTATTCTTATTCACAGGTGTACCATTTCCACCTTATAACAGTGATCATTGCTAGACCTGCTTAATCCAAGATTACATGACTTGATGGTTCTTACAGGATTTGGCTTGTAGTAGGAAGTCATGATCACATGCCTACCAGTGTCCAGACACTTTACATCTACAGTGACTGCGTTGTACATAAGGACTCATATTATGAAAGGCATAGCATTCTCTTAAGCAGATGGCATGGCCTTGCTTTGAAACCTACGGGTCTATGTTGTAAAGTGAAGTGAAGTCTCTCAGTTGTGTCCGACTCTTTGCAACCCTGTGGACTGTAGACCACCAGTCTCCTCCATCCATGGGATTCTCCAGGCAAGAATACAGGAGTGGGTTGCCATTTCCTTCTCCAGGGGATCTTCTGGACCCAGAGATCAAACCCAGGTCTCCCACGTTGCAGGCAGACGCTTTACCCTCTGAGACACTCTTCCACTATTGTTATCTCTAAAATAATAGTATCTGCCTGGTTTCATGGTTCAAGTGACAAGGTTGCATGTGTACCAGTCTGGACCTATTACTTGGTAACATTTATTTTCCATCCTGTCAAGAACAGTGTAAGGTCTTGAATTTTGTGCTACTTAGTTAGTCTGCAACAGTTTGATGGATGCTGGCAGAACATATGACAATCCTTTCATTACCTCCATGACTTGCAGTTTATTACTCATAGCAATAGCAGTAACCAGAGTATCACCATTTTTGCACTGGCTTCCTAAACTCCAGTTTCCATAGGTAACATGAAAATGGCCATAAGCCAGACACCTATACATGCAGTGATTTGCGTTACAGGAAAGAAACACTGAGTTGAGGGAAGCCAAATATTTTATTGGGCTTTGCTGATAGCTCAATTGGTAAAGAATCCGCCTGCAATACAGGAGACCTCAGTTTGGTTTCTGAGTTGAGAAGATCCGCTAGAGAAAGGAGAGGCTACCCACTCCAGGGGCTTCCCTGTGGCTCAGCTGGTAAAGAATTTGCCTGCAATATGGGAGACCTGGGTTCGATCCCTGGGTTGGAAAGATCCCCTAGAGAAGGGAAAGGCTACCCACTCCAGTATTCTGGCCTGTAGAACTCCATGGACTGTATATGTATAGTCCACAGGGTTGCAAAGAGTCACACATGACTGAGCGACTTTTCTTTTCACTTATGCCTGCCTTTTGCTGTTGAGAAAGATACTATCTTTATTTTCCAAGGTTACTGAGTGTAAAACATACTTGAAAAGATAGTCCAGAGCAATGGGCAGTCAGTGTCTTGGTGGTAAGGCATGCAGAATGTAGAAGACCTTAGGAAAAGGTTTCTTGCCAAGGCCTCCAACACACTAGCCCCTTTTGGCTCATCTAGTTCAGTTACCATGATATTGTCAATGTAGTAGATTGGTGTAATATTGTATACAATGCTCATTCACTCCCGAGCTTCTTGGACTATATTATAACTAATACAAGGAGATTATTAACATACTCTGGGGCAAAATTTAAATCTGTTTCCACTTGAGTATGAAATGTTTCTTATCTTCTTTTCTAATAGGGATGAAAGAAAACATATTAGCCAAATTAATAGCTCCATATAATGTCCCCAAAGCCATGCTCTGGAAAAGATAACATACATCTGGAAGGGAAGCTGCAAGTTGTTTATTACTTGAATAGCTTTACTCCACAAGGAGCTTTGAAATAGAAATCAACCTTCAGAGATGCCTCAAGTTGGCTAGATCTTTACTGTTCTGCATCAGTTATTAGATGAAGGCTGACCCAGAAAGAAGTGTGACCTGGTGTGAGGTGGCTCCATGCAGTTGAGGCAATCCTAGAAGAGGGTGACATCATAAGGCTGCCATGCAGATGGGGCAGAAAGTCCTTCAGTGAAGGGGGATCTGGATGACACACTATAGTGTCCACCATGATACAGGTAAAGTACACCACAAAAGCTGGCAGATCAGCAGGGATAAAAATTGAGTTAAAGAATTCAAAGTTCTCTGCACTTTCTTGGATGAATTAGAAGCAGCACTTTAAGTATACACTGCACAATTTCTAATACATTTTGAAAAAGGTAAAACTATGGAGTTAGTGAAAAATCAGCGGTTGCCAGAGGATGAAGGGTGCTGGAAGGGATGCATACACAATGCACAGAGGATTTTTTTTAAGTAGTAGAAATACTCTGAATGATACTATTATAATGGATATATATCATTATATGTTCAAACTTATAGAGTGTACAACACCAAGAGTGACCTATAAGGTAAGCTATGAACTTTGGGTGATTGTGATGTGTCAACATGAGTTTATCAGTCATAGAAAATATATCACTCTATATGGTGGGGGATTTTTGATAATATTGGTACAGAGGGCAAGGGGTATATAGGAAGTCTCTATATATTTCTCTCAATTTTGCTGTGACCCAAAAAATTGCTCTAAAAATTGTCTTGAAAGAAAGTGCTGCTTTATATTATACTCTTATCTGTTATTATATTATATATATTTCAATTTCTAGGACAATACTATACAATAGTGCAAGAATGAATATTTACAGAGCTAAGAGTGGGAAGGATGTATATTAATAAAAATCAATCCAAAGGAAGGCAAAAAATGGAATGATAAGTACACAGAGTATGTATACTAAGTGATTAAAATGTTGCATTTAAACCAAATATATCATTATTTATAAACCAAAAAATCATTATTTACTTCTCATTTTATAATTTTGTTACATTAAATTTGATAAGCTGAAATAAAAGAAGAAATAGATAAATCCATAATCATAGTGGGAGATTCTATTACATTGATAAAAAAAATCAGGAAGAAATTAAGATTATAAAATATTTGAACAAAAAATTAACAAGATCAAAATAGCTGATATATACAAATCATTGCATTCAAAAATGGCAGAAATTCATGTGTAACATATTTTTCAAGTTCACATAGAATATTTATGAATGGTTACCAAGTGTTAAATCTTAATATCTCAATAAATCTCAAAGTATTATTATCATCTAGTTCATGTTCTTTGACTATACTGCAAATAAGTTAAAATTTGAAAAGAAATCACTGAGCTTAAATATTAATAAACCTATTTCTGATACTCTATGGGCTTCCCTTGCAGCTCAGCTGGTAAAGAATCAGCCTGCAATGCGGGAGACCTGGGTTCGATCCCTGAGTTGGGAAAATCCCCTGGAGAAGGGAAATGCTACCCACTCCAGTATTCTGGCCTGGAGAATTCCACAGACAGTCCATGGAGTACCAAAAAGTTGGACACGACTGAGTGACTTTCACTTCACTATGGATCAAAAAGAAATTATAAATGACACTAGAAAAAGAAAATTATTAATATACCTGAAGAAACTAAAACTGAAAAAGGCACATGTACCCCGATGTTCACTGAAGCACTATTTACAATAACCAAGGCATGGTAACAACCTAGATGATGATTGACAGATGAGTAGGTAAAGAAGCTATGGTACATTTATACAATGGAATAATAATCAGCCATAAAAAGGAACACATCTGAGTCATTGCTAATGAGGTAGATGAGCCCAGAGCCTATTATACAGAGTGAAATAAGTCAGAAAGAGAAAAACAAATATCGTATAAAACTCATGTATATGGAATCTAGAAGGATGATACTGATGAATCTGTTTGCAGAGCAGCAATGGAGACACAGACATAGAGAACAGACTTACGGCCAAGGGTGGGGAAGAAGAGGGAAAGGGTGAGATAAATGGAGAGAGTATCATGGAAGCATACACAGTAACACATGTAAATAGACAGCCAATGGGAATTTGCTGTTTGACTCAGGGAACTCAAAATGGGGCTCTGTAATAATCTAGAGAGGTGGAACTGGGTGGGAGGTGAGAGGGAAGGGACATACGTACATCTATGGTCGTTCATGTTGGTGTATGACAGAAATCAAACCAATATTATAAAATCATCAAACAATCAAAAATAAATATTAAAAAATAAAATTATCAGCCTTACATCATATATTAGGAAAATTGATTAAGATGAATGATATAAACATAGGCAGTTAGCAAAATAATTAAACCTACAGAGAATATTAAAAAAATAAATAAACAATAGAACTTAATGAAACAGCTTCTGTTTAAGTTTTCACCTCTCTACTGAAATTGTTTCTTTTTTCACTTATTTTATCCATCTTCTCCTATAAATTATTTAACATATAAAATATTAATAGCTGCTTTTAAGTTATTGGAGTGTCTGGATTATCTGTAGGTCTGCTTCTGTTGGCTACTTTTCCTCTTCTTTATGGGTCACATGTCTACCTTTTTAAAAAATTCTCATTTTTTTTATTATGTTCTACTCAGTTTTTGAAGAGAACAGATTGAGCACTAATATATTTCTATTAAGATTTGTTTTACCTTTCCAAGATACCGAAAGCAAGCCTTTTTCTTTGTCTGGTGGCTAGAATGGAGATTATCAGATTTCTCCAAAAATCAAATTGAGGTGAGGCTGACCTGTCATTAAGCTGAGTTTGTCCGTCTTAGCCCTACTCTCATTTCCCACACCATTGATGCTGAGGGTGTGGAAAGTACTCTTTCACTGTTGGTATTAGAGCCAGGAGGGTATCAGGCCAAAGCTTCAGGTAGTTGGTTTTCATCCCTCGCAGGATTCAGGGATACAAGCATCCTGCAAATGTGGAGACTCCATGGGTTCTCTAGCTGCCAGGGCTCCATCCACTGGGGCTTTCTTAGAAAACTATTTGGGGCCTGATGAAGAGAGGACAGTAGGGGCTGAAAATGTCCTTTCACATGTGTGACTTTCCAAATTCCAATCCATTCTGTTAGCTTGCCATATTCTCATTTGGTTCCTCCTTGTCTCTCAAAGTATTTCCATTGATGGTAAATCTGTTCCTCTGACCTCTGGCATTGAGGTTGGCTGCTCAGCCTAGTTATGAAAACTGTTGCTGCTCTTTGCTTGTCTAACGGGGCACTTTCTCCCTAGGGTTTAGTTCATCGCTGCTCTTTGATAGCTTCGTAAAAAACACTATTTTGATTGTGTTTGTTATTCTTCTTGTACCATGGTAGAAAATGTCTTTCACATTATATATGTTTTCTAATCAAAAAGAAATCTACCTGAGGAACTTAAAAATTTATTTCAAAAGATAAATGAATCTGCTAGAAGGCAAAAACATTTCACATAAATATAGATTTACAAAATTGTATCCATTTAACAAATCTACATCACCGTAACAAAACAAAAATGTATGTAATTCAACCAAATTCAATCTTTTATACATAGGATTCATTAGGGTGAAAAATATTCATTAATTATGAATTAATATTTTTTGTTGGTTATCTAGAGACCATGGATAATGAGATAATAAGTGGACTTCCAGGTACATTGTGACCAATGTATTAGTTTATTTTGTAGTATTCAATTTACCTGTAAACCCCTAGTAAGAAAATCTATTGAAAATACAGTGCCTTTTTTCCTCTTGTAGTGATAGTATCAGTTCAGTTCAGTTGTTCAGTCGTGTCCGACTCTTTGCGACCCCATGAATCGCCAAGCCTCCCTGTCCATCACCAACTCCCGGAGTTCACTCAGACTCATGCCCATTGAGTCCATGATGCCATCCAGCCATCTCATCCTCTGTCGTCCCCTTCTCCTCCTGCCCTCAAGCCCTCCCAGCATCAGAATCTTTTCCAATGAGTCAACCCTTCGCATGAGGTGGCCAAAGTACTGGAGTTTCAGCTTTAGCATCATTCCTTCCAAAGAACACCCAGGACTGATCTCCTTTAGAATGGACTGGTTGGATCTCCTTGCAGTCCAAGGGACTCTCAAGAGTCTTCTCCAACACCACAGTTCAAAAGCATCAATTCTTCGGCACTCTGCCTTCTTCACAGTCCAACTCTCACATCCATACATGACCACTTGAAAAACCATAGCCTTGACTAGACGGACCTTAGTCGGCAGAGTAATGTCTCTGCTTTTGAATATGCTACCTAGGTTGGTCACAACCTTTCTTTCAAGGAGTAAGTGTCTTTGTATGGTAAGAAGTAAATAAGGACTAAATTAAAGGTTTTTTTTTTTTTTTTTAAGAATACATAAAATACCTAAATCTAAAACAGATAAAGAAAACTTTTGTATCACTTATGTCAGCACTTTTTATTTCCTTCAAGAACATTTTCTTTGCTTCACAACTTGGCTGTTTGGTGCAAGAGGCTTACCTTTTGGCCTATCTGAGTTTTTGACATGTGACCTCACTAAGCTTAATCATTTCTAGCTTTTATTTAAAGTGAGAGATATTTGACTCTTCCTTTCCCTTGAGCACTTACAGGTGATTGTGGGGTTAGTAATTGGCTTAATTTCAATATTGGCATGTCTCAGGGATTAGGGAGGCCAAAGCAGAGAGAGTTAGATGGGGAAATAGCTGATGGGTGAAGCCGTCAGAACACACATAACATTTATTGATTAAGTTCGCGGTCTTAAATGGACATAGTCTGTGGTGGCCCAAAACTAGTTTTTAATAGTAACATCAAAGACTGCTGACCACAGATCACCATGATTAATATAATAATAATGGGAAAAAATTGAAATACTGAATTACCAAAATGTGACACAGAGACATGAAGTGAGAAAATGCTGTTGGAAAAATGGCACTGCTAGACTTGCTCCCTGTAGAAATGCCTCAAACCTTCAGTTTGTAAAAAACATAAGATCCGTAAACTGCAATAAAATGAAGTACAATAAAATAAGGTATGACTGTATTCCTTTTTGTATTGTCCCATAGTCCTTGGATATTTTGCTTCATTTTTTTCCATTTGATTTTCACTCTATTGTTGACACATCTTCAAGCTCATTAATTCTTTCAGCAGCCTTTGATCAGCCAATTAAAGATATACTTCAAGTCTGTTACAATGTTTTTGATTTCTATACTTGTTTCCATAATTCCGTACCAAAAGCTATACTACTGAGAGTATCAAATGAGGAATTCTCAAGAGCAACAAGTTAAATGATTTTACTCTAATGAAGCCATGAATTACACCCTTTCTAAATAGTTCATATTCTGGTTGAGGAAACTTAACAGTACTCTTTATGAACATAAGTTAATTGACACAACAGGAAAAATGAAACTTCATTTATTCTTAACTCAGCACAACAGAAAAGACTTTCTTTTTCTGCTCTCACACATTAGGCCATCAACTAATTTCTCTTTAAAGTCCAGGACACAGCATGGAAAAGACCTGATAATTGCAAGCAAACCCAGATTGCAATAAAATGACCACTTCCCACTGAGGACTTTAAGTGTTCACAGGGACCCTGCTGTGTTGAATGTAGCTTCAGTGCCCTGTCAGGAGAATGCTCTTTTTGTTCTCATACTAACTTTAGATCACTGATCTGTAGGGTCTTTCTACTATTTTGAACAAAACAGAATATTCACCTATAAATTCAGATCTCCTGAAATTCACACAAATATCCTATTAGGAAAAAAAGCTATTTTTCCTATCATCTTTGAATTAGTAGCAAAGGATTTCCAAAGCTTTACAAAATGCATTTCTAACTAATAGGCTGCTACCCTGACTTGTTTTGAACAGCTCCAGTAATGGAGAGCTTTCTTATTCTCCAACCAGCATATTCCATGTGGACAGCTATTGTAATATTGGATCCAGATTGTTGCATTTCCTCATTATCCTTTTTTTATTTTATTTTCCTCCTAGGGTCTTATATGGCAACTTTTTAAGAAAATGGCACTTGCTATGTCCAACACCCATTCACACAATGGATCTTTTTTTGCAAAATAAACATCCCAAGTTCCCTTAATGATACCTTATACCACATGGCTTCCTTTACCCCATCCTGTTCCCTCTGGAGATGCAGTACTCAGAAAAGGACCTAGAAATGAGAGAGATCAGTGGGTGAACTCTAGATTACACATGCAGTACTCTGCCACTTCTTTTTTTGTAAGTGACTCAAAGTCTGATCACTCTCTTGGCTAAGTAATATCCAGTGCAAACTGCCAGGAAGGTTACAACAGGAAGATAAGTCTATCTGTGATATCTTACTCCTTTTAATCTTCCTATTTGAGGGTCCCCATTACTTTCTTATGTAGTGAGAAACATTTTGGGACTTCCCTGGGGGCTCAGACAGTAAATAATCCACCTGCAATGTGGAGACCTAGGTTCAATCCATGGGTTGGGAAGATCCCTTGGAGAAGGACATGGCAACCCTTCCCTTGCCTGGGGAATTTCCATCGACAGAGGAGCCTGGTGGGCTACAGTCCATGTTTTCGCAAAGAGGCAGACATGACTGAGCGACTAAGTACAAGCATATTACTTTCTTATAGCATGATCTTTCTTACATGTTTATAGATGCTCCCTATCATCAAAACCTTTTTTCTTTGGCTTATCTCTGCAGGAATCTGATCTCTGTAGAAAGAGTTAATTCAGTTCAGTTCAGTGGCTCAGTCGTGTCTGACTCTTTGCGACCCCATGAATCGCAGCACACCAGGCTTCCCTGTCCATCACCATCTCCTGGAGTTCACTCAGATTCACGTCCATCAAGTCCGTGATGCCATCCAGCCATCTCATCCTCGGTCGTCCCCTTCTCCTCCTGCCCTCAATCCCTCCCAGCATCAGAGTCTTTTCCAACGAGTCAACTCTTCGCATGAGGTGGCCAAAGTACTGGAGCTTTAGAAGAGCTTAATTTCAGATTTAGCTGATGATGTTTTTCTATCAGCATCAGCTACAGAGTTGTGCACAATAAAATAAATGTCAACCCATCTGAAATGTGCATAGAAATGCACCAGAAAGCACTTCAAGGATGGCTAAAGATGACATATTCTGTATTTAGAAACACACAGGTCTGAGTTGCCTGTATTTATAACTGGTATATTGAAAGAGTGGACGTCTTCTAAACCAAGGCTACTCAAAGTGCAGTCCCTGAACAGACATATCAACAGCATCTGAGAACTTAATAGAAATGAATGCTTGAGGCACCTCCCCAGGCTTACTGAATTGAATGCCTGAGGCTAGATTCCAGAATTCTCTATAGGAAATTTTTATGCAGAATAAAATTTGAGAAACAGGTTTCTCACCCACAGCCACTCTCATAATCTATTCATTCCAGGTGGCTCTGGCTTCCTGTTGACATGACATTAAGTTTGGTGCCATGGAAGAACAGCATATGATATCCAGCACTGGGTGTCTGTCATATTCAAGATTCTCAATGATCTGATTCACTACCCTTACTTTCAGCTTTCTCTTAAAGAATCTCTCTTAGGCACACTTTTGCCTAAACTATCATTTAGCCAGTGATACTCACCTTCATCTGTCAGAATTATATATCCATCTTTCAAAATAAAACCTAAAACCCTGCTACCTCCTTGTCGCTTTCCTGACAAACGTAGATACTGAACCTAGGGGAAACACTCTTCTTCTAAACCCTCCTATATGTCATTCACAACTCTCTCATACTCACTGACATGTTCTTCTTGTGTAATTAAGTGTTCCTAAAAAACAGAAACTGAAACCAAATTTTATATGCTGATAATTAATTAGGATAATCACACAGAAGAAGAAAGAGGAAAAGAGAGGAAGCTCCGAGGAGGGAAGAAATTAAATTCAAGAAGATGAATTCCTGATACTGCTTGGCGTCAAGTGCATCTAATTGGTTATTCTTGAGGAATCATCCTCCTAGCATCCACATGAAGAACTGCATCTCAGGATTCTCTATCTGGGGTGAAGCAGCTATAGAAATGCAAGATTAACAGGCGCTTAAAAATATCTGCTTAATGAATTGAATGTAATTAATAAATTCTTCTCTCTACACCAGAAATTTAGTCTGATAATCTCCCCGTTGTCATTTCTTCTCCTTAAAATTCTTATGTCTGCCAACTAGATGTCTATGTTCAGTGCTGTTTTGTTGTCCATCTGTTACTTTCTATAAAAACCCATAGAATAGAGTCCACAGTTTTTAATCTATTTGACAGATAAGAAATGTGACCTCCTGCTAGGGCACTGAGTATCTCATACTTTTTTGTATGTGGACATTTCGGGGAACACTAGAATGTTTTCTATTCCAAATTTGTTTGAAAATGTCTGTAGTGAAAATGATTGCATTTGCTTTACATTTGGCACCTGAACTAAAGCTTGCTTTGCAAGATAAATTTTTATCTTGCTCCTGGCAATCATGTAATACAAATCACTTTCTGTTTGTAGGAAATAAAAACAGAATTTTCACTTGATGCTTTGGGGAGTGGAAGCTAGAAGCAATGCTGAAAGAATGATTTCTTCATAGCACAGGTACATTTCTAAAGTAAAAGTTTTGCAGGCTGAAAAAAATGCCATCTCTTTGTGTTGCCTACAACAATGTTCTAATATGGAAGGAAGTGTTCCTGATAGTTCAGCTTTTGACAAATCTCTTTCAGTACTTTTAAATGAATCAGTATAAATTGAGTTGTTAGGTGCTTATCATGTAAATATCCTGAAGTAGTTGTATTCTAAGTAGAGTAAATTTTTTGCAGTAGAAAAAATTGTAACCAAGAGTTATGGAAATTGAAACAATCTTGAAAAAGTTTGCTCAGTTTATCAATAGCTCGACTCAATAACTGCTGAATGCAAACTTATTACGGAGAAGGCAATGGCAACCCGCTCCAGTATTCTTGCCTGGAGAATCCCAGGGATGGCGGAGCCTGGTGGGCTGCCATCTATGGTGTCACAGAGTCGGACATGACTGAAGCAACTTAGCAGCAGCAGCAGCACACTTATTAAATACTCTGTTTTTTTAAAAGAAAATATATGCCCTTCATGCCATGGAGAAGGAACCAGCAACCCATGCCAGTATTCTTGCCTGGAAAATTCCATGGACAAAGGAGGCTGGAGGGCTACAGTTCATGTGGTCGCAAAGAGTCAGATATGACTGAGCAACTGAGCACACATATTACATTCTTATTCTAGGTGCTTATCATGTAAACTGTAGTATAAATATTAACATCAATTAAAACTATAGAAGAGTAATACCAAATATTAGGTTGGTCAAAAAAAGTTGATGTAAATTTTTCTGTAAGATGGTATGAAAAAAGTCAAACAAACTTTTGGCCAACCCATACATGGAGCAGGGCTTCCCTAGTAGCTCAGTTGGTTAAGAATCTGCCTGCAATGCAGGAGACCCAGGTTTTATCCCTGGGTCAGGAAGATCCCCTGGAGAAGGAAATGGCAACTCACTTGAGGACTCTTGCCTGGAGAATTCCAAGAGGAGCCTGGTGGGCTATCATCCATGGGATCTCAAAGAGCCAGACAGGACTATGCAACTTTCTGTTTTTGAGAAGCAGCTATGAGGCAGAGTGGTTTGATTTTTCACACATTATGTTAATGTTTCTATAGGTTAGATACTCTTTTGCCCCTGACTGTGTTTGTGTACCCAATACTAAACGTAATGGAACTTGTGGTGGCCTAGGAGGAAAGATGGAAAACTTAGCATCTGCCCTTTGGAGGAAAGCAAGGGCTCTTCTTCTTCTGCCTGGAAAAATCTAGTCATTGTTTGTTTTTTAACATAGGTGATTGAGTGATTTAGATGGAAAGTGGAGGAAAGATGGATATTATGGGAAGATTCTGTGAGAGAGGAGAGAAAAGAAATCTCTAAAAGATGAGTTTTTTCTTAAAAGATACATTGTGTTATTGTAACGTTTGAATAGAATTTTTCTGTACCTAGTCTTTTAAAAGAAAACACAGTGCTTGAAAGAACATGAAGTTAGGATTTAAAATATGCAATGCCTCTAAAGATATTTGTGTTACTGAACTATCCATCACAGGAATCATCTGTAAACAGAATGATAGATGGATTTTCCAAAAGCAAATTTTAAAGAGATTTAGAGAAAAAGAAGGGACCTACCTTTAAGAAAATGGGTAATCAATTTAAAACTTCAGTTCATTTCATTTCAGTCACTCAGTCGTGTCCGACTCATTGCGACCTCGTGAATCCCAGCACGCCAGGCCTCCCTGTCCATCACCATCTCCCGGAGTTCACTCAGACTCACATCCATCGAGTCCGTGATGCCATCCAGCCATCTCATCCTCAGTCGTCCCCTTTTCCTCCTGCCTGCAATCCCTCCCAGCATCAGAGTCTTTTCCAATGAGTCAACTCTTCTCATGAGGTGGCCAAAGTGCTGAAGTTTCAGCTTTAGCATCATTCCTTCCAAAGAACACCCAGGACTGATCTCCTTTAGAATGGACTGGTTTGGATCTCCTTGCAGTCCAAGGGACTCTCAAGAGTCTTCTCCAACACACAGTTCAAAAGCATCAATTCTTCAGCACTCAGCTTTCTTCACAGTCCAACTCTCACATCCATACATGACCACTGGAAAAACCATAGCCTTGACTAGACGGACCTTTGTTGGCAATGTCTCTGCTTTTCAAAATGCTATCTAGGTTTAAAACTTAGCCACCACATTATTCATAATCTAAGATTTCAAAACTTTGAAGAAATATTTGTCTGAGGGAGTTTAAACCTCAAAACTATGAATAAATCATAATTATTAACTGAATTTGCATTTTATTAGGAAGATGCTGTAGAGATAATCAATTTTCAATCCTTTTGTGCATAGCCTTTGACTTAGAAATGCCCCTGAAATTATTTACAGATGTTTCAAATACAAAACATTTATAACTTAATAATCATTAATGTGATCATTTTAGATCTATGTTAGATATCAGAAAGATTAAAGTGAAAGTGAAAGTGAAAGTCGCTCAGTTGTATCGACTCTTTGTTAACCCATGGACCGTAGCCTGCCAGGCTCCTCTGTCTATGGAATTCTCCAGGCAAGAATACGGGAAGGGTAAATCTTTCCCTTCTCCAGGGGATCTTCCCAACCCAGGGATTGAACCTACGTCTCTCACATTGCAGGCAGATTCTTTACTGTCTGAACCACCAGGGAAGCCTGGTGATGAATCGTTTTACCTAAGACAGAATGAAGCTGTGATTTTTTTTATCAAATATAATTAAGCAGAAAAGCTCAACTTCATTCATGGATTGCTTACCTTCTATTCCTTAACCAAATATAAATTAATTTGCCCTTTTGTCACTAAATCTAGGTCATACTAGTTGTTGGTGTTTTAAGTGGGGACAGTTATAATTATTAACAGTGTGCTTTAAAAAAAAAAGTCAATTGCTGCACTTAACATCCTAAGGCACAGTGTTTAATATTCAGACCCAAGTTTTCTGATGTACTTAAAAAGGATAACACCTACTCATAGGCTGCTAAATTAAACACAACATATGAAAAGCACTTAGCATAGTATCTGGTGAATGAGACACATGTCATAGAGGATAGTTTTGTTATGAATATTGTTGCAAATATTACTTGGCACTTCAAGTTAAATAATCAGAAAGAAACTTCAATTTACAGTGCTGAGATACAGTTTAAACCGACATCCTTAAGAGAGAACACTTCATTTCCATTTGGAGGTTAACATCGGTTTAGGTTTGCTCAAAATGAGTGACATATTATACTTCTCCAAACAGCAAAAACACTTGTAAAAACAAAACTATAATAGGTTAACTTGGACCAGTATTCTAATTCCCATGAGAACTTTTATTATGTTTTTATTTCCCATAATCGTATGGTCTTAGAAAGAACAGTTCGAGTATTAACCAAATTAATGATACACATAAAAATTGTTAATTTGATGATGCACTGATTTTATTATTAATGGTTTTTAATAAAATACCCTCCAATGAATAGTAACTCATAGCCCATAATTTTATTAAAAGAATGATTTCAAATCATGTGGTACCCTCTAACTCAGTGAAATCATTTTGTAGAGTCTGCATTTCATATACGTTTGGATGTGCAGCAAAATGTTGATTCATTGCTTATAGCCAATCATATTAATAAATGTCAAAGAAAAAATGAAACTACTTTTCTCATTTTTTTACTCCATTTCCCATATGAATAAGGATGGTCTTCATATTAAAAAAGTGGAAAATAGCATTAATAAGAAAGAACGGAAGTCCTTAAGGATATTAAAAAGCACAGTCAGTTGGACTAAATGTAATCTCTGATAGGACAAATGGTGTTCTGGTAAATTATTGAAGTCTGGGGGAAATTCACACATGAGATAGCTGAACCACTGCTTAGACTCTCTAAGGAAATTATAGGACAAGAAAGTTATCATAAATCTTGAAGATGAGCAAATATAAAGGTAATTTTTCACCATGAAATTGAACTAAACACTTTTTTTCTACAGACTTGTCCTCAGAGGACAGTTTTTGAGTTCTGGAAAGAGAAAGTTGCATAGATTCATTAAAGACAAGTTCTTGTTCATTAGTCTTTGTTTCCTTTTTTTTAATAAGACAGAAGGTGAGCTATTCAAGGAGATTCTATCAATAATCTTTCTATGTGCTGCGCTCAGTCACTCAGTCATCATCCAGCTCTCTGTGACCCCATTGACTGTAACCCACCAGGCTCCTCTGTCCATGGAATTTTCTAGGCAAAAACACTGGAGTAGGTTGCCATTTCTTTCTCTAGGGTATCTCCTGGAGTCAGAAATTGAACTCACATCTCTTGGGTCTCCTGCATTGACAGGTAGATTCTTCACCACTGTGTCACCTGGGAAGACCTATTGTTTCTATATTATCTCTAAACTTTAGCATGGAATTGTAAAACTTCTGCCATAGCTTTCTAAACATTGTGAAATAATCTTATTAATAATGCAGTTTGGAATATTTATATAAAGTAGTACTGATAATTTATATAGATTTAAGCAATACTAATTTAAGCAGTACTAACAGCAGTACTAATACAATAATAATAAAATGATGATTAATGAGTCTTGATCAACTTAAAATGGAGGACTTCCATATACAAATATTTTTCATTTAGTAGCTTATTTTAAAATTTTTCTATCAAGGTAATATGCAAATATTAAAACTTTATCATATTACAAGCATATTAAAAGCAATAGTCCCTACCTTACCTTTCCCCACCTCAGTCACAAACACCAGAAGCAATAATTAGTGATTTCCATGCTCAGATAAACTTAGTTATCTCCATGTTCCCTAAATGATACATTCATATTAATATTTCTCAATTTATCAACAGTAGGTGTAATTTATTACTTGTTATACCATGCCTTTAAAGAGATAGCCTACTTGAAATCTGCTTTATTTTCACCTCTTCTCAATAAAATAATAGTACTACTTTTATTTTTTTGGTAATGACTAGAATATTATATTTATTAAATTCATTTTTAATTGAAGCATAGTTGCTATACAATATTATATCTTATATATGTACAATACAGTGATTCACAGTTTTAAAGGTTATACTCATTTATAGTTATTATAAAATATTGACTATATTCCAGTGCTGTACAATATATCCTTGCAGCTTATTTTACAGCTACAAGTTTGTAGCTCTTACTTCCCTACCTCTATATTGCCTTTCCTTCCTCCCCTCTCCCCACTGGAAACTACTAGTTTGTTCTCTACATCTGTGAGTCTTCTTTTTTTTTTGTTATATTCACTGGTTTGTTGAATTCTTAGATTTCACATATAAGTGATATCATACAGTGTTTGTCTTTCTTTCACGTATTTCACTTAACATAATGCCCTCCAAATCCATCCATGTTGCTGCAAGCGGCAAAATTTTGTTCTTTTTATGACTGAGTAGGATTCCATTGTGTATAACTCATCTATTGATAAACATCTAGGTTTCTTTCATACCTCGGTGATTGTAAATAATGCTGCTATGAACACTGAGGTTCATGTATCTTTTTGAATCACTGTTTTTGTTTTCAGATATATACTCAGGATACCCAGGAGTGGAACTGCTGGGTCATTTAGTAGTTCTATTTTTCTTTTCCTGGGAAAACTCCATATTGCTTTCCACAGTTTACATTTCACTTTACATACCTCAGTTTACATTCCTAGCAACAGTGTATAAGAGTTCCCTTTTCTCCACATCTTCACCAACACTTGTAATTTGGGTTCTTTTTGATTATAGCCATTCTGACGGTGAGAAGTGATATCTCATTGTGATTTTGATTTGCATTCCCCTGATGATTAGCAATGTGGAACATCTTTTCACATGCCTGTTGGCCATCTGCATTTCCTCTTTGGGAAACTCCATTCAGTTCCTCTGCCCATTTTTAAATCAGGCTGTTTTTCTTTTTCTAATGTTGAGCTGCATGAGCTGTTTACATACGTTGGCTATTAAACCCTCATCAGTCATATCATTTGCAATTATTTTCTCCCACTCAGTAGACTATCTTTTCACTTGGTTGATGGTTTCTTTTTCTGTGCAAGAACTTTAAAGTTTCATTAGGCCCCACTTTAATTGCTTTTGTTTCCTTTGTGTTAGGAAATGGATTCAGAAAAATAATGCTGTGATTTATGTCAAAGAGTGTTCTGCCTATGTTTTCCTTTAGAAGTTTTACAGCATCCAGTGTTAGATTTAGGTCTTTAATTCACTTTGAGTTTATTTTTTTACATGATGGTAAGGAGTGTTCTCCAGGCAAAACAGGGGAGCCTGGTGGGCTGCTATCTCTGGGGTCACACAGATTCGGACACGACTGAAGCGACTTAGCAGCAGCAGCAGCAAGGAGTGTTCTAATTTTATTCTTTTACACGTAGCTGTCCAGTTTTCCCAGCACTGCTTATTGAAAAGACTGTCTTTTCTCTGTTGCATATTCTTGTCTCCTTTGTCCTAGATTAATTGACCGTAACTGCATGCATTTAATTCTGGGCTATCTATCCTGTTCCATTGATCTATGTGACTGCATTTGTACCAATACCATACTGTTTTGATTAGTGTAGTTTTGTAGTAAGATCTAAAGTTAGGGAGCCTAATTCCTATATGTCTGTTCTTTCTGAAGATTGTTTTAGTTATTTAGACTCTTTTGTGCTTCCATACAAATTTAAAAGTTATCGGTTCTGGTTCTGTGAGAAATGCCATTGGCATTTTGATAGGGATTGCATTGAACCTTTACGTTGCCTTGATTAGTATGATCATTTTAACAATATTGATTCTTCAAATCCAAGAAGAGGACATATTTTTCCATCTGTGTCTTCTTCAGTTTCTTTCATCAGTGTCTTATAATTTTGTGAACACAAGTCTTTTATCTTAGAAAGGTTTATTCCTAGGTATTTTATTCTTTTGATGTGACAGCAAATGGAATTGTTTTCTTAATTTCTCTTTCAGATTGTTGTTCAGTCATTAAGTCATGCCCAACTCTTTGAGACTCCATGAACTGCAGCATGCCAGACTTCTCTGTCCTTTACTATCTCCCCAAGTTTGCTCAAACTCCTATCCATTGAGTCAGTGATGCCATCCAACCACCTCATCCTATGTCACTCTCTTCTCTTGGGCTCAATCTTTCCCAATATCAGGGTCTTTTCCAACGAGTCAGCTGTTCACACCACATGACTAAAGTATTGGAGCTTCAGCTTCAATATCAGTCCTTCTAATGGATATACAGGATTGATTTCCTTTAGGATTGACTGGTTTGATCTCCTTGCCATCCAAAAGATTTTCAAGAGTCTTTTCCAGCACCACAGTTCAAAACCATCAGTTATCCAATGCTTAGCATTCTTTGTTGTCCAACTCTCAGACTACTGGAAAAACTACAGCTTTGACTATATGCACTTTGTTGACAAAGTGATGTCTCTGCTGTCTAGGTTTGTCATAGTTTTACTTCTAGGGAGTGAGTGTTTTTTTAATTTCATGGCTGCAGTCACAATCCACAATGATTTTGGAAACCAAGAAAATAAAATCTGTCACTGTTTCCACTTTTAATCCTTCTATTTGCCATGAAGTGATGAGACCAGATGCCATGATCTTAATTTTTTGAATGTTGAATTTTAAGCCAGTTTTTTCACTCTCTTTCTGATCATTCATTGTTAGAATAAATGTATAGAAATATATAGAAAGGTAAGCTATTTCTCTATATTAATTTTGTATCCTGAATTTATTGATGAGCTCTAGTAGTATTCTGGTGGCATCTTTATGATATTATATATACATATAATATTTATGATATTATATATATTATATATAATATATATATATTCACAAATTCCTGGGTGTAATTGTTTTTCAAACACAGTGTTTGAACCCCTTGATTACTAGATAAATATAATAATTGCTATTGGTATTTAGTTGCTAAGTCATGTCTGACTCTTTTGCGACCCATGGACTGTAGCCCATCAGGCTCCTCTGTCCATAGGATTTCCCAGGCAAGAATACTGGAGTATGTTGCTGTTTGCTTCTCCAGAGGATCTTCCTGACCCTGGAATTGAACCCATGTCTCCTGCATTGGCAGGCAGATTCTTTACTGAGCATGCCAATATATATACAGGGAAGTCCCAAATATAGTAATATTCATAATAATTCCTTCACTTATCATCTTTCTGTCCACTAACTTGACGATCTATACTTTGACTTTTGCATTGCCAATATTGATGACATTTAGATTCTGTTTTAGGCTTCTTTAATAGTTCAGTTGGTAAAGAATCCACCTGCAAAGCAGGAGACCCCAGTTCGATTCCTGGGTTGGGAAGATCCGCTAGTAAAGGGATAGTTTACCCATTCCAGTATTCTTGGGCTTCCCTTGTGGCTCAGCTAGTAAAGAATCTGCTTGCAGTGCAGGAGACCTGGGTTCGATCCCTGGGTTGGGAAGATCCCCTGGAGAAGGGAAAGTCTACCCACTCCAGTATTCTGGCCTAGAGAATGCTATGGACTATATAGTCCATGGGGTTGCAAAGAGTCGGACATGACTGAGTGACTTTCACTTTCACTTTAGATTCTATTCTGCCATTATGACAAAGCTTCCAAGCTTTATCTGACAGTTCAGCCTAAAAGTAGAAAACAAATATAGTTTTGATATTATTTTAATTATATGCACTGTCCCTCATGCATACTGCAGTAGTTTATTTCAATTAGATTTCTACTCTGCCACTCAAGAAAGCACGCTCAAATGAATTCTCCATCATGAAACTCCAGTAGGTGGTCAAATATGTCATCTATGTTAAATTTGACCATGGTTATGGTAGGCCAAAATACAAGATGATCCCAAATTCCTACTTCCTTGTGTACAGACTTTGGATACTCTTCACAGTGTAAATATCATGGATTGTAGTCCTATCATTAGATTGTATTATATGACACCATGGACTTTAAGAAAGGAAGATGTCTACATGAGCCCTTTAAATTTGGGTGTTAATTTTACATACAGAGGACTCAGAGAAAGAAGTCAAAGAGATTAAAATCCGTTGACTTGGAAAGATAAACAGCTGTGCTGTGAAATATCAATGAGAAGGCCTATCCTCTAGGAACTGAGAATAGTGCCTTGCTGACAAGTTAGCAAGAAAACCTTAGTCCTATGGTTGGTTATAAGGAAACAAATCCAGCCAAAATCTTGAATGAACTTAGAAGTGGATTCTTTCCCACAGAAGTCAGATAAGAACTTAGTCTTGCAACAATGACACTTCGATTTCAGTCTCGTATGAGACCCTAAGCAGAAAGCATAATTAAACTGTACTAGTTTTCTGACCTATAGACTGCAAGATTATAAATGGTGAACTAAAAAACTGGTATTGTTTTAAGCAACTAAATGTGTGGGAATTTGTTGCACAGTAATAGGAAATAACTACAACATTTACAACTGTGTTTGGAGAATTAAAAAATCCCTGAAGATAGGCTTTTTTTTTTTTCCTTTACTTTTTGAGGTGATTTTAAAACATATCCACAACTTTGATATTCTTTCTGTAGGATGTGGAATTTAATCCGTCTCCACTTGATACAAGCTGATATTTGTGACTTGCTTTTGATGAGCAGAATGTGTATAGCATAGGTGACATTATATAACTTCCCAGACTAGCTTAAAAAAAGTGGTAGATACTCAAACTGGAACCAATCAAGACATCCTTCAGTAGGATAATGGGTAAACAAATTGTTCTAGGTTTATATTATAGAATACTTCATGATCAAGAAATAAAGCTGTCCATTTATACAACAATATGGATGAAGTTTAAACATATGTTTCTAAGTAAAAGAAACCAGTCTTATAAGACTGCATGCTGTATTATTACATGTATATGATGTACTGGAGAAGGGAAGAGTGCAGAGGTGGAAGACAGATCTATGTTGCCAGAGCATGGAGAAGGGAGAGGGTTGAATAGAACTAGATTAAGCACACAAGATAATTTAGAGCTGAGAAAATACAGGATGCCATTTGACAAAACTTCTGTCAAACCCCATAGAACTTTACAACATAACAGTAAACTTTAATATACGTAAATTTTAAAAAAGGCACAGGATCTCAGGATGGAATGTAGAATGTGACAAAAGAATCTAAATTTGTTACAAATACATGCTGTAATCTAACCAAAGGGAGTGAAGAAAACGAGGTAATGGCCTACCTACATAAATTTGGAAATGACTGGAAAATGTAAAACTAAACATAAAGGAACTGTTTGTGAACATTACACTCTAGTTGGTAAAACTGTTTCTCACAAAAGTGCATATTAATAATTATGAAGCCATTTTACATCTATACTGGAATAAACAATAAGTAAATAGATGGCAGATGATAGAAGTCAGGTGTATTTACTGTTGGAGTGAGAAAGTAAAAATTGCTCAGTCATGTCCGACTCTTTGTGACTCCATAGACTATACAGTCCATGGAATTCTCCAGGCCAGAATGCTGAAGTGGGTAGCCATTCCCTTCTCCAGGGGATCTTCCCAACCAGGGATCGAACCCAGGTCTCCCTCATTGTGGACTGATTCTTTACCAGCTGAGCCACTGGAAGTTCAGATAAACAGTAGGAGAAAGCTAGAATTAAACCAAAAGTATTTAGACTCTGGTTTGGCTTAATATAAGTGCTGATGGGTATATGAATACGTAGAGATGCGTATGTGCCCATGCTTTAATGTACATACATGCATTTCCTCAATTTACTGGGAGGACCTAAAAGAGTGACGAGCTTACTCACTGTCCAGATTTACAACCCCATTCTTCAATAAAATTAAGAAGGTTTTGAGAAATGGCTGAATCTAGGACTAGGACATATACAAGATTAGCCTAGAGCATCTTATGTCAGAAAGGACATACTGCTAATGACTGACTCTGAAACAATTTGAGCAGTGAGATAGATAACTAATAATGGAGTCTTGAATTATAACAAAGTATAAATAAATATTAATGAATCCACACTGATCTGATTGAAAACTGAATGAGAGAGAAGAGATAAATCTTCCATACAGAAGAATTTCAAATGATGTATATAGTTACTACTCCCTCAAAGCAGTAGAACATAACTCCTCACTCCTCAAGTATGGGCTATGCTTTTTCACTTGCTTCTAAATAATGTAGTCTAGAAAGGAGGTAAGTATAACTTTACAATAGGGCAATCCAGCATACAGTACTTTAGCCCAATGAGTAAGACTAACTTCATCAGTGATTCTATGTTTTATTGAAAAGAGCATTTCATCTCTGTGATTATCCTGCTGAAACAAGCATAACCTGTTAACATGAGAAAACACATCTACTAAAAGCAAATTGAAGGACCTTCTGCAAAATACCTGACCAGTAATCTCAAAAGACACTAGGAAAAAATTAATGAAATTTGAACAAAGTATGGAGGTTAGTTAATAATAGTGTACCAATATTGATTGATGAGTTACAACAATGGTATCATATCAGTGCAGGATGTCAACAATAGGGGAAGCTAGTTGCAAGGTAGGTGGGGCTCTCTGTGCTATCTTAGCTTTTTTTTTTTTAAACAAAGCTAACTTCTGAAATAAAGATTTATTCGGAAAAACAAAGTGATCAAGCCTAGGGAACTCCCTCAGGAAATGTGCCCTGAGAACCCAAAGCTAATAAGGAAGAAGTCTAACTGTCCCGAAGCCAGTGTGCTGGAAGTATCAAATGAAGAGATCACATGGAGATAGGAGACCCAACTGTTCAGGCCAGACCTTTCTTTTCCCAATCTTTCAGGATGTGAGTGAGCTTTCAAAGTAGTTCAGCCCCAGCCTTTGAGCTATCCCAGTAGCCAACCAGAACAGGTATGAGCTGCCGTTTTTCAGTTGCTCAGCCGTGTCTGACTCTCTATGACCCCATGGACTGATGACCTAAGGCCATCCCAGACTGCAGATTTGTGATTAAAATGAATGCTGCTTGTTTGAAGCCACTAAGTTTTGAGGTGCTCTTTCAGGTGGCACTAGATACATGAAACACTCTTATTTACTATGAGTTTGCAATGGTACATCTAAAAAAATAACTTTCACCAAATTTGCTCAATATTTGCCAAGCTTCTTTTGTTTGAATACATCTCCTTTAACTCCAGAAACGTTTTTAGCTTTTGTTTGTTTTTTAATATTTTTCCCCTAGTCTTCCTCTTGTGCTCCCTTCTGAGTTCTAATTAGCTCAGTACTGTCTTAAATGGATACTATATAATTTTTATCTTTTCTCTCATATTTCTCTTGGTTCTACATTATTAATATGTATTTGAGGAATTCCTTTGACTTTATCTTTCTTATCTTTTGTCAGAAATACTTTAAGTTTTGTGTAATTGTTTATTTTCCTGTGATCCACATTTTGACAAGTCATGTGATTCTTTTATGAAGTATATATACATGCACACACACATACATAAATCTTTCTAAGAATAAATTACCAGAGAGATGGTAGGGGGAGGGAGGTGGGAGGGGCGTTCAGGATTGGGAACACATGTACACCCATGGCAGATTCATGTTGATGTATGGCAAAACCAATACAGTATTGTAAAGCAAAATAAAGTAAAATTTAAAAAAAGAATAAATTACCCTTCCATTTCTTGCATTACCTCCCTTTCCTTTCATATTTCACAATGATACTATGAAATGGGGGCTGATACCACTTATGCTATTCAAAATGGATTTTATTAACAGGCACCTTTTGCCAAATGGTCAACAGAACTGGATGCCAATCATTATGACTAGACTTCCTTAATGCCAGAATATACTAGTTGCCTCATTTCTCTCTAGGCAGCTCAGGTTATTTAGAAAATAATTGTCCTTTGATTGTTGGTTTTGTTGTATGTATTTACTTGGGTGTTAAAGCCTAGCTTCTGAGTGAGGGATAGAGGAGAATGACTGCATAAATAGGAAGCAAGTTTTTCTTTGCTTTTAGACTCCTTCTCTCTCCAACCCTCTGAGGTTACTTGCCTTGTTGTCAGGAGCTCTGGGCTGTAGCCCTCTCTGGGTTTCATCAGTTCATTTGTTTGCCATCTTCTAGAGGTGATTCAGAAACTTTGATCTGCTGATATCCCATTTTCTATTATGTTTGTGGCTGTAGGATTACCATTTTGATTCATTTAACGTTATCTTAATGGACATCCAGGGGTAGGAGATAAAAGTATTATTTCTTAAATTAGAAGCTGAAAACTTTAATGATCTAGGAAATGATATCAATGAGATACAAATCAAATGTTCATAGTACAATGAATTGAAGTAGAGAGATGAAGAAAAATTCAAATTCTAAAAGCTAACATGATTGCTAGGTATTATTATTATTATTTATTTTTATGGACTTTCCTGGAAGCTCAGTCAGTACAGAATCTGCCTGCAATGTGGGAGATCCAGGTTTGATTCCTGGGTCGGGAAGATCCTCTGGAAGAGGGACTGGCAACCCACTCTAGTATTCTTGCCTGGAGAATCCCAAGAACAGAGGAGCCTGGCAGGCTACAGTCCATGGAATGGCAAAGAGTCAGACACTGAGTGACTAACACACACACACACATTATGATTATGACTGCTATTATCATCATCAACATTATTATTCCATGTACTCTGGCATAAGTTTTACATATCTGTTTGATCCATACACCAATCTGACTACTTCTCACCATACCCTCTGCTCTCATCCTAGTCTGAATCACCATCTTTTTTCACCTGGATTTATTGCAAATGTCTAGTAAATATGTCCATGCTTCTCGTTAATTCAGTTATCACAGAACAATCAAAATGATCTTTAAAATAAAAAAAAAATAGATCATATCATTGCCTTGCTTAAAATGTTCCAGTTGGCTTGCCAATCCCTCAGAATATAGCCAAAGCTTATAGTCAGTTATGAGCTCTACATTACCTGATCCCTGCCTAAATCTTGATTCCATTACATATTTCTCCTCTTCTTTCTTTATTTCCCATGTTCCAGACAAGTTATTTATTGCTCTAAAGGTACATACTCTAATCTCCTCATAACTGTTGCATAGGTCAGGTTCAATAAATATAAATACATGTTTTCTAAAATATTAAACAAGGAACATTTGCTAGTAATTACACGTCTAGCTTAAAAGAGTTGTGTGTTTAGCATATCTGCCACCATTTTTGAACTATGTCTGCATTTTTCCAAAAAATGATATTATTACACTTGTGTCTTATCAATGGGAAAATAATGTTTGATAAATTAACTAAATCATGACAACCTAGAGCTGTCTCCTTGTTTATTCCGTCAGTTTAGCTAGTCATCTTCTGAAGAGTATTTTCAAAATATTAATAGGATAACAACTTCTCTACATAGAGGAGAGAAATTATCAATTATTATATCAAAAATCAGAAGGACAGGAAGGATAAGGAAATTTAATGGCACAATTAAACAGGTTTAAGTAGAACATACCAGTCTAGACAGTGCCCATTCAAAGAACTATAGAAGGGACTGGAGGAATACAAATGCATTCAAAGTTCTCACATTTAGTTTCTTCCTCACTCCAGCCTTCCTCCTTCCTGGGAATTTGCCAGTTAAACTGTTTTCCCCCCTTGACCTGATTTATGCAAAATCTTGGGGAAAGAGTGTCCTTTGGATTTCATTAGGTCATTATTTGGTTTATTCATCCCCGAGGATGTGAGTTAGAGTGCCTTTCACCAAACCACACACTTCATCTGGTTTATACACATCTACACGTTACCTTCTGCCACTGCGATTTTATCCCAGTGCTTTCTAGTTAAATCTGGGGAGCATAATCACTTAGCATAACCATGATTGTGGCTGCAGGCCATGAGCTGGCATTACGAATCTTACTTCCCCATTTTCATAGGGAAATGAAACTAGGTTGGTTTCAAGGAATTGTTTTTAACAATCAGAATCACTGACTACTCTGAATACATATTAGTTACTGGATTAGAAATGGTTTATTCTCTACCTAACAACTAGGCAAGTGATAACTGGTGTTTCAGTCTAGGTCTAGGTAGGGAAGTAGAAACCTTTCAAAACAGAGAGAAATTAATGTAGCAAATTGATGACAAATAAATCAGAGTTGGTGAGGTAATCAAGAGATCAGCAATAAAAAACGACTATCTTCAGTCCCAGGCTGGAAGGAGTGAGAGAGGAAAGGATTTTACTAAAGTCCTGGAGCTACCCAATGGGAGTTGGAATAGTGATAAACATTTTTCTAAACAGAAGCTGGAGCCACAGCAAATACATAGCTGTCAGAGATGGTGCCTCATGCTAGCTTCTCCTTTCCTGCCATCCTCCAATCTATCGCCAGGAACTTCCGTTGGCTAAATGCAAGAAAAGCCAGCTTAGCCAGAAGGCTGGGAAATGCAGTTTGCAAGATTCAGTCTCTGTGACACAGAGCTTAGCAGAGAAAGGCAGAAAGTCAGGACTGAGCAAGCCCAGGAAGGGCACAAATAAGTTTTCATATGGATCCAATAATCAAATGTATTTACTCAGAATTTATATATCCGTGTTGAATTGGGCATGTTTCTGTGAAAAAATAATTGTATTTTCTAAGGACTTTATTTGTTAATTGAGAACTATAAACTAAAATCTTAGTAGGAAAATGTTTCACCAAGGAGGAATATGCAAGGCAAACAAACAATCCATAATTGTTGCATTTATGAACTCATTTAGCATTATATTGGTCCTTAGGATTACATATTTATCTCAATTAATATTAAGTCAGGTATTAAAAAGCTGATATTAATATTTATAGAGCTCCTGTCACAGTAGCAATTTACAGTCACCACAGTGAGTTGGTAACCTGGCTGTTCCTCCATGGAAGCCATTTTGAATGAAATGAATGTCACAGAAGGCACACAGATAGAGCAACATAAATTAATCCCAACTGTCTGGAAAACTTTATGGCGTATATTTATAGTACATGATGTTTTTATATCCAACAATAAAACAAACATAGAATTCAGTGGAACTGAAACCATTGTAGTCACTAGAGAGAAATTATTAATAAAAAGAAAATTCCTTTTAGATATTCATTATATACTGCTGTTTAATCTCAAAGCCTTTGATGAAAATATATGTCTATTTTGTGCTCATGATGACAAATAACCAGATGTTTGGGAATATCCAGAAGTTCCTCTGAATATTTTTTAACTTTCCTCAGTATTTGGTATGACATCAACAGAGCTAACATATGGGAATTACAGCTTGATTGGCAATATGTAGCTTAGAACAAATACAACTATCATTTTGATAACTATATGTTTTGGCAGGGTCTTCGCTGATGGGTCAGTGGTAAAGAATCCACCATCCAAAGTAAAAGACATGGGCTCGAACCCCAGTCCAAGAAGATCCCCTGGAGAAGGGAATGTCAGCCCACTCCAGTATTCTTGCCTGGAAAACCCCCATGGACAGTTACACAGATGATTTTAAAAATTAGATGAATACATGAGTATGCCTCTATTCATTGCAGTTAACCTGAAAGGAACAATACTATAAAATCCATCCCTTTGCTGTCAAGCCTTAATTTTTCATTTCTTTCACTCTGGCCTCCTAGTGGGATCTTCTTTCATTCTCCCTTCACTTGGTCAGATCATTATAGCTTTACAAATACTGTTTATTGAAGATCTAACCCATGCCCTCTGTGCTAAGCAAAATCTTTGAAGTAATCTTATGATATTAAGCACTCTTTGCTTATCCATTCATTGATTCAATCATTTATCCAATGTTTATTGAGTGCCTATTCTGTGTTAAGGGCTTCTCTCATAGCTCAATGGTAAAGAATCTCTCTGCCAACATAGGAGACATGGGTTTGATCCCTGGGTTTGGAAGATCCCCTGTAGGAGGAAATGACAATGCACTCTAGTATTATGGGGCTTCCCAGGTGGCACTAGTGGTAAAGAACCTGCCTGCCAATGCAGGGGCCATAAAAGACCCAGGTTCAATCCCTGGGTCGGGAAGATCCTCTGGAGAAGGAAATGGCAACCCACTCCAGTATTCTTGCCTGGAGAAGAGGAGCCCATGGATCCCATGGACAGAGGAGGATCCCATGGACAGAGGAGCCTGGAAGGCTACAGCCCATGGGATAGCAAAGAGTCAGATGCGACTGAAGCTACTGAGCATGCACATTCTGTTAAGTGACAAGAATCCTGACATTATTTCCATTTTACAGGAAGAAGATACATATTTCAAGAGTTAATCCCATTTTAAAGTAGGAAAGATTGAACTTAAGGAAGTTTAAGGAAGTTATCCAAGGTCACCAAATCTAGCACATGTAGCCCTAGGATTCTAGCTTAGGAACTCTAACTGCAGTGTCAATAGTCTTGACGAGTATAATGGTTCTGTCTCCTGTCTTTAGGGACTCTGTTTCCCTTTTCTTAAGAAAGGCTTTAATTAATTTACTTATTCACATTGAGATGCACCTGCTTGATAAGCATCTATATGTGGTAGACTGTCAGTATTGTTTTTTCCTCTCCTAGCAAGCTTTCTTATGTGCTTATTGACTTCTTATAAGAGATTTCCTATTGTTAATACGTGGATAATAGGGAAAAAAATCACTCTTTCTTGAGTACTGATAAGGTGAGTTTGCTGGACATTGTTAAGACTTGCCTGCAGAAGAGAATAAGGCTAACATGTAAAGAAAATGAAAGATAAATGGAAAGAGAAAACAGGGAAAAATAAGAAGACAGAAAGCAAGAGAGAATTTCCTGATAGCATTGAATCCCCAAATGGAGTTCCTGAATCTGGTTTTAACACTTTTTTCTTTTTCTTTTCACTCCCTTGTTCTGTGAATTTCTAAAGCATCTACAAGACAAAAGTATGCTTTCTGTTTATGGGAATTTTAATTGGATCTCTTATAATGCAAGAAATCATGACTAATTCTCCCTTCCATTATCATATGTATTTGTAGCATAAGATAAAAAACCTTAAGCAGATGAGTCTCTAATGTGGGAAATCTTAGCATTGATAAGCCAATACTAAACATATATATATACCTTGGTGCAGGAGGACTTGTCTCAAACTACAAATCATATGCTTATTGACTTCTTATAAGAGATTTCCTATTGTTCAGGGCTCCTGTACTTCATGGAGTCAAATTATCTGAACCAGAATTAGTAGGCTGATATGATCTGTTGAACTGGAATGCTTGTAGGTGAGATGGGAACACTTCAGTTATTCAGTTTCAACATCACTATTTTTTTAATCTTGTCTGCATGGCTTCTTCCAGCTCTGAAAATATTTACAATTCCTATATTAGAAATGTATTTGTCACTCTTTGCATCAAAAATGTGACTGATTTCTAATTTATCAATTTTGAATCTGATAACACCTATCTACATGTCTGGCTCCCTTGGAAGGAAAGAAACTAAAATTTTACCATAAAAATTTGAAAACTTGATTACTCACAAGAAATTACATATAAAATCCTATCAACTAGTATTCATTTTTATAATTATCAGGCATTCAGTTGATAAAGATAAGCAGTGTCCTAGTGATGTTATAGATTATAATCCCAAGGTCACATCATTTTCTCCATAGATAAAAATTGCTTGACAGCCATTATACAAGGTGATTTGAAAATTAATTGGATATTGGACATATAGATCTTAAAAGTCAATAGCACGTTGGCTTTGGAGATAGATGGAATGGGAGTTGACACTTCTAGCTCAACAAAATGATGTTTAGCTGCTTCAAAGAGATACAGTGGAAATCAGTACTTGAGTTCATCCAGCCTCTGTTTAGATGAATTCGATAAAAAGTCAAGGAAAATAGTATTTGGGGATATTGGCACGGGTATGATAGAAACGATAAACTGTGAATTCTAAACTGGGTTGTGAGTGCAGTTACATAAGACAAAGCTTAGTTGAAAAAGGTAAAGTCAGATGAACAAAAAGGTGGATAAAGGAATAAATGGAGACTCCTCTAGAACAAATCCAGGCATTTGTCAATTGACACTATATGTATAATAAAAACACTGAGTGTTTTTGTGGTACAAGTTTGAGAGAAAACTAAGAATACTTTATTCTGACTGTCAAGAATTCCTTTCTGTTGAGGCCCTAACTATTCAATATAAATCCTTGGCCAGGAATATTTTCATTCCTTCCTGTAGAAAAGCATTTGGAGAATTATATTGAACACTTTAGCATACAATACGTTTTCACAGTGAGATTTAAAATTTCAGATCATCTGCTTCTACCCAGATTTAAATGTGAACACTTCCTAGATACGCTGCATGTGGTGCAGCAAGAATGATATTAAACCACCCTATTTGAACGGGAAATTAGTAATGGAATCTACATAGGTTGATTTTTTTTTAATGTGACCATCCACTCCATTTATAGGCAACTAACATTTTTAGGTTATAATTTGCTAGGTTCCTTGGTAGATATTTGGGCTTCCCAGGTGGCACTAGTAGTAAAGAACCTGCCTGCCAATGCAGGAGATGCTGGAGACACCAGTTTGATCCCTGGGTCGGGAAGATCCCCTAGAGGAGGGCATGGAAACCTACTCCAGTATTCTCACCTGAAGGATCCCGTGGACAGAGAAGCCTGTGGACTATAGTCCACAGGGTCACAATGAGTCAAACATGACTGAAGCAACTTAGCATGCAGCCATGGTAGATATTAGGAAAATAAACCTTAATAAACTGCTTCTGCTCTTTAGAAGCATAAAGTCCAATAGGGGAGTCAGACCTGTAAACTGTAATGACATAGGTATAGCAGAGTACACTGGAATTACAAGAATGGGAAATGTGACTGCCTACTGAATTGGTGAAAGCTTCTAGAGTAGTCAACACTTGCCCTGGGTCTTGAGGGATAGATCAAAATTAAGAATGTGTAAGATCGGATTGTTAATCATAAAATATTCACTTCTCTACTTCTCCCCCTTTGGGTGGAGCATATTTCTCTCCCACATTGATACTGGGTTTGACCATGTGCATTGTTTTTGCCTTATGAACTTACTGGTCATGATGCAAACAGAGTTTTTAAAATGTGTTGCTGTGATCTAGGGTAACAACTTATAGCCAGCAATTTTCCAGCAGGAGACCATACTCTGGGTAACTGCTGGCCCAGGAGAATGAGGAAACACCTGGAGCTGACCTAATTTCTAATCTATAGCTTGGAGCCAACCCTGGTAGATCCCAGCTGAGTCTTGCCTAACACCAAGTTGCCCACACAATGCATAAAAGGAAAACAAAACTGTGTGTTTCTGTAAGCCACTATACTGGGTTTTGAGGTAGTTTGTTATGCCTTATTTTTCCCATATAATAATACAGAGAGAAAGACTTGCTTGGTAGGGGCAATGCTGTGTGAAAGAACATGGCTATTACCGTGCTAGGATTAGATACTGGGTGACTATAAGGGAACGATAGGAACTGGAAGATACAGTTTAAAGCCCAGTGGCAAATCTAAAGTGTTGGACCAAATCCCATAGGTGGCAGAATGTCATGAAAGTATTTTTCACCAAGGAAGTAATGTAACTATACTCCACAGAGTTAATCCTGCAACTTTTATCTACCAAAAACTCACTCATTCAGCAGATAACTGATGAGCACCAAATATGTGCCAGACATTTGGGACATACTAATAAGCAAAAATAAGATATCTGTCCTTCCCTCTTAATGGAGGACAACAGACAACAAACAATGAGTATAACAAGCAAGGTATGTGGTATCTTAGAAAGTGATCAGGGGGTGTGGAAAAGATGGCGGAGGAATAGGACGGGAAGACCACTTTCTCCCTCACAAATTCCTCAAAAGAACATTTCAACGCTGAGCAAACGCCACAAAACAACTTCTGTAGGCTGGCAGAGGACATCAGGCAACCAGAAAAGGAGACCATTGTCTTCAAAAACAGGTAGGAAAAAATATAAAAGATGAAAAAGGAGACAAAGGAGGTGGGGAGGGAGCTCCGTCCCGGGAAGGGAAGCCCGTCCCGGGAAGGGAATTTTAAGAAGAGAGGTTTCCAAACACCAGGAAACACTCTCCCTGCCGAGTCTGTGGCGAGTCTTGGAAACACAGAGGGCAACATAACAGGAAGGGAAAATAAAGAAATAATTAAAACCAAGAGATTACAAGCCCAACAGTAACTCCCCCAGCGGAAAAGCGGCACAGACGCCTGCATCCGCCATTGGGAAGTGGGGGCAGGGCAGGGACGCGCGGGAGGCGCGGGCTGCAGTGCTTTGTAAGAATCGGGCAGGGACGCCCCACGCGCAACCAGAACGATCTAACTTGCGCTAGCAAACCAGACTGTGGGATAACTACCGCACGAAAAGCTCGATCGTAAGATACCACCAGGACCGAGCACAGAACAAAGGACGGAACGGGAAAAGCCGGCTGCAGACCATTCCCCGCCGGAGACAGGCAGCCAGAGCCATAAGGACTGGAAAGGGGCAATTGCAGACCCGGAGAGACTTTACTTACCTAACTGCAAGCAGGCTTCTTTGCTAAGACTTCTGGGGGTGCTGGACAGTCACCATCTGCTTCACGGGGGACGCCAGCGGTCCACCCAGAAAGCTGAGCAGCAGCGGCAGAAAAGGTGACACGCCGCGGCGATCGCGCTCGCCAAACTCCTGAGCTACTCGGACCTGGGAAGGGCACAAAGCGCAGTCCCAGCCGAATCTGTGCCTCTGAGGGCGGCCTGAGCGCCGAACCTGAGCGGCTTGGACCGGGGAAGTGCACGCAGCCTAGGGCCGGACCCAGACGGTTCCCGGCTGAGCATCGTAGAGCCTGAGCGGTTTGTGCGCTGCGAGAAGGGACAGGTCAAGTGGGGCTGAGACACTGTGTGCACATGACAGCGCTATTTGTTTGCAGCATCCCCCCTCCCCACAGCGCGACTGAACTAGTGAGCCTAAAAAACCAGCAAACGGAAGAAGTTAAACAGAGGGAACCACCTTGGAAGCGATCCCACACGGCCCAAAACATCAGAGATATATTTTTACTATTTTTAAAATCATTCCTTTTTTTTTTTCTTTTTTTTCTAACTTTTTTTAAATTGTTAAGTCTTCTATTTCTCCTCTAATTTTTATTACTGTAACCTATTATTACTATTAAAAAAAAAAGACTTTTTTTTTTTTTTTTAAGGCAAACACCATATATAGCCTTTGGATGGTTGTTGGTGGTTTTTTTTTGTTTGTTTGTTTTGTTTTTTTTGTTTGTTTGTTTTTTAAATAATTCTTGTTTTTTCTTTCTTTCTTTCTTTCCTCCTTTTTCCTTCTGCTTCTTTTCTTTAATATTGTATTTTTGAAAACCCAACCTCTACTCTAGATTTTTAATCTTTGCTCTTAGGTTTTTGTTGTCAATTTTGTACATTTAAAAACCCAAACTTCACTACCCAAGTTTACCTGAGAGCGAGATTACTGGCTTGACCACTCTCTTCTCCTTTGGACTCTCCTTTTTCTCCACCAGGTGGCCTCTGTCTCTTTTCACCCCCATCTCTTCTCTATCCAACTCTGTGAATCTCTGTGTGTTCTAGACGGTGGAGAACACCTAAGGAACTGGTTACTGGCAGGATTTGTCTCTCTCCTTCTCATTCCTCTCTCTTATCCTCCTGGTCACCTCTGTCTACTTCCTCCCTCTCCTCTTCCCCATATAACTCCATAAATACCTCTGAGCGGTCCAGACTATAGAGCGCACATAAGGAAGTGACTACTGGCTAGCTTGCTCTCTCCTCTTTTGATCTCACCGCATCTCATTCCAGTTACCTCTAACTACCCCCTCCATCTTCTCTTCTCCTTGTAACTCAGTGAACCTCTCTGAGTGTCCCTCAATGTGGAGAAACTTTTCATCTTTAACCTAGATGTTTTATCATCAGTGCTGTATAGATGGAGAAGTCTAGAGGCTACTGTAAAAATAAAACTGAAGACCAGAAGCAGGAGGCTTAAGTCCAAAGCCTGAAAACATTAGAGAACTCTTGAATTCAGGGAACATTAAGCAATAGGAGCTCATCAAATGCCTTCATACCTACACTGAAACCAAGCTCCACCCAAGGGCCAAGAAGTTCGAAAACAAGACATACCATTCAAATTCTCCAGCAACACAGGAACACTCCCCTGAGCTTCAATATACAGCCAGCTCAAAATTATTCCAAAACCCTTGATGTCTCATGACCCATTACTGGTCACTCCACTGCACTCCAGAGAGAAGAAACCCAGCTCCACCCACCAGAACTCCAACACAAGCCTCCCTAACCAGGAAACCTTGACAAGCCACTGATAGAACCCCACCCACAGTGAGGAAGCTCCATAATAAAGAGAACTCCACAAATTACCAGAATATAGAAAGGCCACCCCAAACACAGCAATATAACCAAGATGAAGAGACAGAGGAATACTCAGCAGGTAAAGGAACAGGAGAGTTGCCCACCAAACCAAACAAAAGAGGAAGAAGTGGGGAATCTACCTGAGAAGGAATTCCGAATATTGATAGTGAAAATGATCCAAAATCTTGAAATCAAAATGGAATCACAGATTAATAGCCTAGAGACAAGAATTGAGAAGATGCAAGAAAGGTTTAACAAGGACCTAGAAGAAATAAAAAAGAGTCAAAATATAATGAATAACACAATAAATGAGATCAGAAACACTCTGGAGGCAACAAATAGTAGAATAACGGAGGCAGAAGATAGGATTAGTGAAATAGAAGATAGAATGGTAGAAATAAATGAATCAGAGAGGAAACAAGAAAAACGAATTAAAAGAAACGAGGACAATCTCAGAGACCTCCAGGACAATATGAAACGCTCCAACATTCGAATTATAGGAGTCCCAGAAGAAGAAGACAGAAAGAAAGATCATGAGAAAATCCTTGAGGAGATAATAGTTGAAAACTTCCTTAAAATGGGGAAGGAAATAATCACCCAAGTCCAAGAAACACAGAGAGTTCCTAATAGGATAAACCCAAGGCGAAACACCCCAAGACACATATTAATTAAATTAACAAAGATCAAACACAAAGAACAAATATTAAAAGCAGCAAGGGAAAAACAACAAATAACACACAAGGGGATTCCCATAAGGATAACAGCTGATCTTTCAATAGAAACTCTTCAGGCCAGGAGGGAATGGCAAGACATACTTAAAGTGATGAAAGACAATAACCTACAGCCCAGATTACTGTACCCAGCAAGGATCTCATTCAAATACGAAGGAGAAATCAAAAGCTTTACAGACAAGCAAAAGCTGAGAGAATTCAGCACCACCAAACCAGCTCTCCAACAAATTCTAAAGGATATTCTCTAGACAGGAAACATGAAAAGGGTGTATAAACCCGAACCCAAAACAATAAAGTAAATGGTAACTGAATCATACTTATCAATAATTACCTTAAACGTAAATGGGTTGAACGCCCCAACCAAAAGGCCAAGACTGGCCGAATGGATACAAAAACAAGACCCCTCTATATGCTGCTTACAAGAGACCCACCTCAAAACAAGAGACACATACAGACTGAAAGTGAAGGGCTGGAAAAAGATATACCACGCAAATAGAGACCAAAAGAAAGCAGGAGTGGCAATACTCATATCTGATAAAATAGACTTTAAAACAAAGACTGTGAAAAGAGACAAAGAAGGCCACTACATAATGATCAAAGGATCACTCCAAGAAGAAGATATAACAATTATAAATATATATGCACCCAACATAGGAGCACTGCAATATGTAAGACAAATGCTAACAAGTATGAAAGGGGAAATCAACAATAACACAATAATACTGGGAGACTTTAATACCCCACTCACACCTATGGACAGATCAACTAAACAGAAAATTAACAAAGAAACGCAAACTTTAAATGATACATTAGATCAATTAGACCTAATTGATATCTATAGGACATTTCACCCCAAAACAATGAATTTCACCTTTTTTTCAAGTGCTCATGGAACCTTCTCCAGGATAGATCACATCCTGGGCCATAAATCTAAAGTTGATAAATTCAAAAAAATCGAAATCATTCCAAGCATCTTTTCTGGCCATAATGCATTAAGATTAGATCTCAATTACAGGAGAAAAACTACTAAAAATTCCAACATATGGAGGTTGAACAACACACTTCTGAATAACCAACAAATCACAGAAGAAATCAAAAAAGAAATCAAAATATGCATAGAAACTAATGAAAATGAAAACACAACAACCCAAAACCTGTGGGACACTATAAAAGCAGTGCTAAGAGGAAAGTTCATAGCAATACAGGCATACCTCAAGAAACAAGAAAAAAGTCAAATAAATAACCTAACTCTACACCTAAAGCAACTAGAAAAGGAAGAATTGGAGAACCCCAGAGCTAGTAGAAGGAAAGAAATCTTAAAAATCAGGGCAGAAATAAATGCTAAAGAAACAAAAGAGACCATAGCAAAAATCAACAAGGCCAAAAGCTGGTTCTTTGAAAGGATAAATAAAATTGACAAACCACTAGCCAGACTCATCAAGAAGCAAAGAGAGAAAAATCAAATCAATAAAATTAGAAATGAAAATGGAGAGATCACAACAGACAACACAGAAATACAAAGGATCATAAGAGACTACTATCAGCAGTTGTATGCCAATAAAATGGACAACGTGGAAGAAATGGACATATTCTTAGAAAAGTACAATTTTCCAAAACTGAACCAGGAAGAAATAGAAAATCTTAACAGACCCATCACAAGCACGGAAATTGAAACTGTAATCAGAAATCTTCCAGCAAACAAAAGCCCAGGTCCAGACGGCTTCACAGCTGAATTCTACCAAAAATTTCGAGAAGAGCTAACACCTATCCTACTCAAACTCTTCCAGAAAATTGCAGAGGAAGGTAAACTTCCAAACTCATTCTATGAGGCCACCATCACCCTAATACCAAAACCTGACAAAGATGTCACAAAAAAAGAAAACTACAGGCCAATATCACTGATGAACATAGATGCAAAAATCCTCAACAAAATTCTAGCAATCAGAATCGAACAACACATTAAAAAGATCATACACCATGACCAAGTGGGCTTTATCCCAGGGATGCAAGGATTCTTCAATATCCACAAATCAATCAATGTAATTCACCACATTAACAAATTGAAAAATAAAAACCATATGATTATCTCAATAGATGCAGAGAAAGCCTCTGACAAAATTCAACATCCATTTATGATAAAAACTCTCCAGAAAGCAGGAATAGAAGGAACATGCCTCAACATAATAAAAGCTATATATGACAAACCCACAGCAAACATTATCCTCAATGGTGAAAAATTGAAAGCATTTCCCCTAAAGTCAGGAACAAGACAAGGGTCTCCACTTTCACCGCTACTATTCAACATAGTTCTGGAAGTTTTGGCCCCAGCAATCAGAGCAGAAAAAGAAATTAAAGGAATCCAAATTGGAAAAGAAGAAGTAAAACTTTCACTGTTTGCAGATGACATGATCCTCTACATGGAAAACCCTAAAGACTCCACCAGAAAATTACTAGAGCTCATCAATGAATATAGTAAAGTTGCAGGATATAAAATCAACACCCAGAAATCCCTTGCATTCCTATACACTAATAATGCGAAAGTAGAAAAAGAAATTAAGGAAACAATTCCATTCACCATTGCAACGAAAAGAATAAAATACTTAGGAATATATCTACCCAAAGAAACTAAAGACCTATATATAGAAAACTATAAAACACTGATGAAAGAAATCAAAGAGGACACTAATAGATGGAGAAATATACCATGTTCATGGATTGGAAGAATCAATATAGTGAAAATGAGTATACTACCCAAAGCAATTTACAAATTCAATGCATCCCTATCAAGCTACCAGCCATATTTTTCACAGAACTAGAACAAATAATTTCAAGATTTGTATGGAAATACAAAAAACCTCGAATTGCCAAAGCAATCTTGAGAAAGAAGAATGGAACTGGAGGAATCAACTTGCCTGACTTCAGGCTCTACTACAAAGCCACAGTCATCAAAACAGTATGGTACTGGCGCAAAGACAGAAATATAGATCAATGGAACAAAATAGAAAGCCCAGAGATAAATCCACACACATATGGACACCTTATCTTTGACAAAGGAGGCAAGAATATACAATGGAGTAAAGACAATCTCTTTAACAAGTGGTGCTGGGAAAACTGGTCAACCACTTGTAAAAGAATGAAACTAGATCACTTTCTAACACAGCACACAAAAATAAACTCAAAATGGATTAAAGATCTAAATGTAAGACCAGAAACTATAAAACTCCTAGAGGAGAACATAGGCAAAACACTCTCAGACATAAATCACAGCAGGATCCTCTATGATCCACCTCCCAGAATTCTGGAAATAAAAGCAAAAATAAACAAATGGGATCTAATTAAAATCAAAAGCTTCTGCACAACAGAGGAAAATATAAGCAAGGTGAAAAGATAGCCTTCTGAATGGGAGAAAATAATAGCAAATGAAGCAACTGACAAACAACTAATCTCAAAAATATACAAGCAACTTATGCAGCTCAATTCCAGAAAAATAAACGACCCAATCAAAAAATGGGCCAAAGAACTAAATAGACATTTCTCCAAAGAAGACATACGGATGGCTAACAAACACATGAAAAGATGCTCAACATCACTCATTATTAGAGAAATGCAAATCAAAACCACAATGAGGTACCACTTCACACCAGTCAGAATGGCTGTGATCCAAAAATCTGCAAGCAATAAATGCTGGAGAGGGTGTGGAGAAAAGGGAACCCTCCTACACTGTTGGTGGGAATGCAAACTAGTACAGCCACTATGGAGAACAGTGTGGAGATTCCTTAAAAAATTGCAAATAGAACTCCCTTATGACCCAGCAATCCCACTGCTGGGCATACACACCGAGGAAACCAGAATTGAAAGAGACACATGTACACCAATGTTCATCGCAGCACTGTTTATAATAGCCAGGACATGGAAACAACCTAGATGTCCATCAGCAGATGAATGGATAAGAAAGCTGTGGTACATATACACAATGGAGTATTACTCAGCCATTAAAAAGAATTCATTTGAATCAGTTCTGATGAGATGGATGAAACTGGAGCCGATTATACAGAGTGAAGTAAGCCAGAAAGAAAAACACCAATACAGTATACTAACACATATATATGGAATTTAGAAAGATGGCAATGACGACCCTGTATGCAAGACAGGAAAAAAGACACAGCTGTGTATAACGGACTTTTGGACTCAGGGAGAGGGAGAGGGTGGGATGATTTGGGAGAATGGCATTCTATCATGTATACTATCATGTAAGAATTGAATCACCAGTCTATGTCTGACGCAGGATACAGCATGCTTGGGGCTGGTGCATGGGGATGACCCAGAGAGATGTTATGGGGAGGGAGGTGGGAGGGGGGTTCATGTTTGGGAACACATGTAAGAATTAAAGATTTTAAAATTAAAAATATATATATAAATAAATTAATTTAAAAAAAAAAGAAAGTGATCAGCACTATGGGAAAAAATAAGAGAAAGCAGAGCACGGAGGGAAGGCTGCACTTTTTAAAAGGTGAGATGGGGTAGGTCTCTTTGAGAAAGCAATATCATCTTGGAATCTACAGTATCAAGGACTTTTCAAGATTGGCAGCTAGCATGTAGCTGTATGCATTTAGCCAAAAATTCCATGTAAATGACTCTATAATTAAGGGTCTAAACTGTTCCTCATCATAAGCTTATGAGTCACAGAACTTACAAATCATCAGATAGAAGTTGTAGAACGTCATGATTCCAATAATAACAGCAAAGATGTCTTCGTCAATATGAACGTTGTTCTATTCTGCAGTAAAGTGGTTCATGAATAGGCAGTACGGCTGCTGCTGGGCCACCTGGCATCTTGTGAGGAAATATATTTTCAGCACTATGATCTGAGCCTTCACTGGTGAGAAACGGCGATTTATGTTCATTGAGGCATACTGCAGAACCTTGGCAATCAACCCCAACTTGGCATTCTGGAAAGTATCCTTATGCTGGAGAATTCAAACTTTGTGCCAGGCCTTCCTCCAAGAAGCAGTTGCACTGACTCAGTTATGGTTTGAAGTTATATTTTCTCTTATGGAAGATAGTGTGAAATAATTTGAATGCTGTAAGAAAAAAAAAGATTTGAAGTTTTTGCTTTACCGTGGACACGTCATAGAATCCAAGTAACTTAGTGTTTTGTGATAAGTGTTATGTGGTTAGTATTTTGAACTCTGCTGATTGAAGCTGTACAATATAGGTATTGTGTAAGTTGCTATAACAATTTTCTTCATTTCATACTTTGCTCTCTGAAGTAGCATGGATTTGTGGAAATCTTTCTGGAAGAGAGTTCTTTTATTCATAGACAACATAAAATTCATTTTATCTTTCTGATTATTTTTATGTATTTGCTTTTGTATTTATTTTTATTGAGGTATAGTTCTGTACAATATTATATAAGTTGTGCATGCTAAGTGGCTTCAGTCTTTTGCAAATCTGTGGACTGTAGCCCACGAGGCCCCTCTGTCCATGGGATTCTCCAGGCAAGAATACTGGAGTGGGTTGCCATGCCCTTCTCCAGGGGATCCTCCTGAACCAGGGATTGCATTGGCAGGCAAGTTCTTTTTCACTCGTGTCACCTGAGAAACCCATATAAGTTACAGGTGTACAATAGAGTGATTCACAATTTTTAAAGATTATATTCCACTTATAGTTATTATAAAATATTAACTCTATTCCCCATTCCATCCTTGTAGCCTATTTTATACATAATAGTTTGTGCCTCTTAATTGTATTGTCCCTATCTTGTCCCTCCCTCTTCGCTCTCTCTACTGGTAACCTCTAGTTTGTTCTCTGTATCTGTGAACCTGCTTCTTTTTTGTTATATTCACCAGTTTTTTTTTGTAGTTTATTTTAGATTCCATGTAAAAGTGATAGCATGCATTATTTGTCTTTATTTAACTCACTTCACTTAGCATAGTGGCCTCCAAGTCCATCCTTGTTGCTGCAAGTGGCAAAATTTCATTCTTTTTTATGGTTGAGTAGTATTTCACTGTGTGTGTGTGTGTGTGTCTGTCTGTCTGTAAAATCTTTATCCATTCATCTGTTGAGGGATGCTTTATGTTGCTTTCTATTAGGTTGCTTTCCTATCTTGGCAATTATAAATAATGAAACAATGAACATTGGGGCATTTTCAAATTGTGTTTTTGTTTTTGGGCTATATATACCCAGGAGTGGGATTGCTGGACCACATGAGTTCTATTTTTACCTTTTTGAGAAACTTCCATGATTGCTGTACCAGTTTGCATTCCCACCAACAATGTAAAAATGTTCCCTTTTCTAACTCTTATTGCTTGCATTCTTTTTGATGACAGCTATTCTCATGGGTATGGAATGATATCTTGCAGTTTTGATGTACATTTCCCTGATGATTAGTGATGTTGACCATCATTTCATGTGCTTGTTGGCCTCCTTGGAAAAATGCCTATTCAGTTCTTCTCATTTTTTAACTGGGTTTATTTATTTATTTTTGATGTTGAACTGTGTGAGCTGCTCATGTATGTTGGACATTAATCTTTCCTTGTTCGCACCATTTGCAATATTTCCTCCCTCAGTAGGTTGTCTGCAAGACAATTTTTGGTAGTCCACCTTGACACCTCTCTTGCCATCATCCTTCATATGCTCCACTACTCAGAGTAGAGTCCATCTCGCCCCTGCTGTTTCTTTGTCTTCTCTGATATCAGTGTAATGCACAACCACTCTCATCTTAGCATCCTACCAGCTCTCCTTACAATGTACATTCTTATAACCTACCCTCGGTGCTCTGCACGGCAACCTGAGTGATCTTCAAAAAATGTGAACTGGAAGGTCAATGAGCTGGGTAAATCTTTTCATTAGTATTCCACTGTTGTTTTATTTTTCCCCTTTTCCATCTTCTATTTTTAATAAAATGTATGTGTCCATTCCAAACATAGATTCTATGTTTCACATTCTATTTTCAGTCTTTAAAAACTTAATCTTGAATTTTGAGAATACACATGTAACAAAGTCTACTCTTTGGATATGAGTTGAAAAGTTATTTCTTCAAGAAGCATTTTCTCTTGACATAGGTCCTCATAGCACTCTGATTATTTCATAGAACTTATTTTTATCATTTTTAGTTGTTCAGTCACTAAGTTGTGTCTGACTCTTTGCGACCCCATGGACTGCAGCATGCCAGGCCTCCCTGTTCCTCAACATCTCCCAGAGTTTGCCCAAGTTTGTGTCCATTGAGTCAGTGATGTTATCCGACCATCTCATCCTCTGCCATCTTCTGATCCTTTTGCCCTCAATCTATCCCAGCATCAGGCTCTTTTCCAATGCGTTGGCTCTTTGGATCAGGTGGCCAAAGTATTATAGCTTCAGCATCAGTCCTTCTAACAAATATTCAAGGATTATTTATGTTTATAAACATTCAAGGATATTCAAATATTCAAAGGATTGATTTCCTTTAGGACTGACTGATTTGATACTGCTCTTCACCAGCACCACAGTTGGAAAGCATCAATTCTTTGGTGCTCAGCCTTCTTTATGTCCAATTTTCACATCTGTACAAGACTACTGGAAAAACCATATCCTTGATTATACAGACCTTTGTTGGCAAAGTGATGCTTCTACTTTTTAATACACTGTCTAGGTTATTCTTCCAAGGAGCAAGCATCTTTTAATTTTGTGGCTGCAGTCACTGTCTGCAGTGATTTTAGAACTTAAGAAATGAAATCTGATACTGTTTCCACATTTCCCCATTTTTTTCCCATGAAGTGATAGGACCAGATGCCATGATCTTCATTTTTTGGATGCTGAATTTTAAGCTAGCTGTTCCACTCTCCTCTTTCACCTTCCTCAAGGGGCTCTTTAGTTCCTCTTCACTTTCTGTCATTGAAGTGGTGTCAGCTGCATATCTGAGGTTGTTGATATTTCTACTGGCAATCTTGGTTCCAACCTGTGCTTCATCCAGCCAACATTTCACATGACATACTCTCCATATAAGTTAAATAAGCAGGGTGACAATATACAGCCTCGATGTACTCCTTTCTCAATTTTGAATCTCTCCGCTGTTCCACTTCTAGTTCTAACTGTTGCTTCTTTTCCTGTATATAGGTTTCTCAGGAGGCAGGTAATGTGATCTGGTATTCCCATCTCATTAAGAATATTCCAGTTTGTTGTAATCCACACAAGTCAAAGTCTTTAGCATAGTCAGTGGAACAGAAGTAGATTTTTTTCCCTTGGAATTTCCTTGCTTTTTCTATAATCCAGCATATGTTGGCAATTTGATCTCTTGTTCCTCTGCCTTTTCTAAATCCAGTTTGTACATCTTGAAGTTCTTGGTTCACATACTACTGAAGTCTAGCTTGAAGGATTTTGAGCATATTCTTGCTGGCATATGAAATAAGTGTAATTGTACAGTCATTTTAAAATTCTTTGGAATTGCCTTTCTTTGGGATTGGAATGAAAGCTGACATTTTCTGGTCCTCTGGCCACTGCTAAATTTTCCAAATTTTCTGGCATATTGAGTGCAGCACTTTCACAGCATCATCTTTTGGGATTTGAAATAGTTCAGTTGTAATTTCATCACCTCCACCAGCTTTGTTTGTAGTGATGCTTCCTAAGGCCTGCTTGACTTCACAGTCCAGGATATCTGGCTCTAGGTGAGTGACCACATATTCATGGTTATCTGGGTATTAAGTGTTTTTTTTTTTTTTTTGTACAGTTCTTCTGTATATTCTTGCCACCTTTTCTTAATCTCTTCCGCTTCTGTTATGTCATTGCTATTTTTGTTATTTATTGTGCCTATCTTTGCTTGAAAGTTTTCCTTGGTATCTCCAGTTTTCTTTGAGAGATAGTCTTAAAGACTGGTCTTTCCCATTCTATTGCACTCCTCTATTTTTTTGCATTGTTTACTTAAGAAGGCTTTCTTATCTCTCCTTCCTATTCTCTGGAACTCTGTATTCAGTTGGAATATCTTTCCCTTTCTCCTTTGCCTTTCTCTTCTCTTCTTTTCTCAGCTATTTGTAAGTCCTCCTCAGACAACACTTTGCCTTCTTGCATTTCTTTATTAGGGGACAGTTTTGATCACCACCTCCTGTATAGTTTTATGAACCTCAGTCCATAGTTCTTCAGGCACTGTGTCATTTCAAACTACAATTTACCACTGAAAATAAGCAACAGACAGATAAGAAATCCCTGACAGAGATGTTTCATTATGTAAATCAAAAGTTGTACAGCAATAATTTTCACACACTGGAAAGTTATAATGTACAATTCAAATTTTAATGAATTATTTTCATGAAGAAAGAAAAAAGAGAAAAAGTGATAAAGAAGAAAGAAAAGAGAAGAAAAGTAAAGCAATGCAAAGGAATCAGGGGAGTCTATGGAACCCATCTCACTAACACTGCAGAAAAACATTGAGGTTGAGAAAAGACATACGTAATGTTGTAGAACACAGAATAACATTTTCATGTAATAACCAAGATATTTTTCTTCTCAGTTATATCAATCTCCCTTTTTAATCTCCTGGTCTTTTCCCCACAAAACTATGCAGTTGAGCCATTTGAAGCTTATTGGTCTGAGCCAACAGAGGAGTGAGTGACAACTGGGAGAGGATTCAAGTTGGGGTACATTCCTGAGAAAGGGATTCTTTAATCTTTCTCCCATTTCTGAAGTAAGTTTGAGGGGAGAGCATGTGAAAGAAACTCCAGTTAAATGTAGGTGATTCTGAAAATAGAAACTATCCTCTTCTGACCTGAATTTTGGAAATAACATTCTCAAGAGAGTGTCCACTGCCTTGTTAGCGTCAGGAAGAAGAAATGTATCATAGGGATGTGTTTGTACAGGGAGGGCCTGAAGAGGCCCCATCAACTCTCCATGACCCTGGAGTTCCATGAGAGAGCAAACATGGTGGGGCTCTGTGGTCAGGCTGGGCAAGACACAGATGCATGTGCATACCCCACAGCCATAGGAACACATCCCTCTTAGCAGGAGTGAGCAAGAAGACCATCTATAAGGCTGGAGAGGATAAGTTACAACTCAGTGACTACATCACCATGAGGAAGGATGGTAGCCACAAAGCTGATGCCGGCCCCAAGTCATGATGGTATGTATGTGCCTGGAATGTTCCCCTAGGAAAGTGGAATCTAGAATTAAATGAATTTAAGCTTAAAATGATTCGTGATATTCTGGGATGCCGAGTCTACCTAGACTTGAAAAAATTCAGTTTTCTGCCTCCCAATATAATAATAGCTCAAAGTAAAGATTCAGTTAAGTTTTAAAAAAAGAAAGGTAGTTATATATTTGCACACCTGAGTTTGTGGCTTGAAAATTCCTAGTCATTCCATTAGCAAATGTGCAGATGTAACTAGCACTTTGCAGATTTTATATCCCAGCTGCATATTAAAGTAGCTGGCATTTGTTTCACTAAAAAAGAGAAAAAGCATAAGTTTTATCTATGGCACTAATTCTTCCTAGGTGGGAATCCTGTTCCCTGATAGAAATATGTCCCTAGCAAAAAATACTTTGTTCTTCCTAATATCTTTCTTCAAGCATCATAGAAAGGGGGTATACTCTCATTTACCAAAGACAAATGCCCATATTTGCAATGCTACAAGATATGTTTCAAGGACAACCCCTCCATCTAAATAATTCAGGCACATTTTATATAAAACTCAGCCCTATTGTTTGCATGGCACTCTTCCTGGGCACAATCAGAGTGAGTTTGAATACTAGGAAATGTACACACTTCCTTCTTCTGGGAGATGGCTCTCTATACTAGAAGGTTAGTCCTCTAGTTCTTCATCCTTCTGACGGACCCCTCTGCCCCTCTCCTGGTCCTCTTTGGAGATGGAATATTGCACTGTTTTAAGGCCTGAGATCATCTTAGCCACAGCAACCTTCTGCTCCATACTCCTATGGCTCCAAAACTTTCCAACTTTGACCCAACAGCAGCATTCCTCAGCTTCCACGTGGGGAGTTGCTCAATGCTTGTCTTAGCACTTGCTCACTATTTTAAAGAACAGAGGATGTTCTTCACAAATTAACCTAATTTCCTGGGGCCATTCTCTGCCTGCACTTCTGCATGGCTACAGGTCCAAGTCTCTCAAAGGTATTATGAAGAGTGGCCCTAACATATTGCAATTTTGGGGCGTGCTAGGGGGTTCCACTGTCTATTGACAGCTCTAATTTGCTTCCTTCCATTTCTGGGCTCTGTACTCAGCTCTATGCTGATGCCAACACCTTTCTTTCTAAATTATCTTTTTTTAGAAGAAGACTGAGGTTAACTTTCTAAATTTTCCCTAGATTTGGCTGGTACTGAAAAAAGACTCCCAAAGTCTCATTTCTCTCATAAATAAGCATAAATCAATAAAGAGTCAAAATGTCTACCCAGGAATGAAAAAAATAGTTTTCAGGCCAGTCATGTCATTTGTAGAGAATATTTGGGCTGTGCTAAAAATAACACATGTTGGCTCACTGATACGTCTGCATAGGTTTTAGTGAATCCTACATTTTCAAAAGTTTAGTTAAGCCTCTCTGGTTTGTGGTTGTTTCAGAGATAATAAAGAGTGACTCTGGATTTTGTACCCCAGTCAACTAAAGTAATTCATATAATAGACAAACCCACATAGAAAGAATGCTCCATAGAACTTAAATTTCTTGGATGAAATGTGAGGTCTCTTTTCCTCAAAATTCTGTGGAAATTTTGTTGTTGCAAATATTTTGAGAAGCCTGAGAGTAATTTTTTATCCTTTTATTATTTTCCAAACCATATATTTATTCTCTCTATGCCTAAACTTCTCTCCTCCACATATAACTGTGTGTGTGTGTATATATATATTTTTTTTTCCCGTGTTGTAACCATCCTGTGACACATTATATATCATTATAGATTAGATATATATAAAATATATATATTAGTAAAAATTCTTAGGGTTTTTACTTTTAATTACCCATTTTAAGGCAAAAGATCTGGGGATCTTTTCACAGTTTATCCAGATTGCATGGAATATGGTGGATTGTCTTCCAGGTTTGTTGGATGAGCCTACACTGTTGCTTTGTCTCAATAATGAAGGTATTTTCTTCAAAAACTTTAAAGATTTTAAAAATAAATACCACTGAGTTTCAAAGAGACCATTTACAAACTTGTACTTTTCTCAACTTTCTTGAATGCAAACTAATATTTCAAATTGTATATTCAACTCATACCTTTAATATAATCCTTTCTAGATGATGCTTGAAATGAGACAAGTCTGAGTTTTAAATCCCATTTAAGCCACTTGTATCAAATGGGCTTGAGCATGTTCTCAACTTAATGAACCTAAGTTTTCTCACCTACAAAATGAAGATAATCTGGAAGAGTATTCAACTGGAAAAGATGCTTTGATGATTACACATGACATATATATATATATACATACACACACATATGTGTGTATAGATGTGTATATACATATGTGTGTATATGTGTGGGTGTATGTGTGTATATGTATATATGTATATATATATATATATATATATATATATATATAGCATTTAGGGAGTTTTTAATATATAAAAGGTGTACAAACAAATACGTTATCTGAAGCTACTTGTTTAAATTAGTTATAATTTTTAAGCTCCATTTTAAGCCACTGAGTATTTGAATATTATGATTTTTAGGGCAGAATGTTCTGTTTACTAATGGTTGCTGATGTGTGTGTGTTAGTCACTCAGTCATGTCTGACTCTTTATGACCCCATGGATTGTAGGCTGCTAGGTTCCTCTGTCCATTGAATTCTCCAGGCAAAAACACTAGAGTGGGTAGCAATTCTCTTCTCCAGGGCATCTTTCCAACCCAGGGATAGAACCCAGGTCTCTTGCATTATACTCATATTCTTTATGGTCTGAGCCACTAGGGAAGCCCATGGTTGTTGATACATGTCCTCAGTAACCCTAAAGGATGGTGCTGTGTGAGCAAACTGGAAATTAATACTCTGAAGTCTTCTAAGGAGACTGAACTTAAATCTTCTTAAAAGAAAACTTCTGTGAAAATTAATCAAAATGGCATTTTACACTATTTCTCATGTTTTTGCTTTCTTTGATATTCTTCATGAACCTGGGAAATACTGAAATTCAAAGTTTGAAGCTAATATCCAAAATTTTTCTCTCACTTTTGTATTGTAAATAATCATTCTGTATACTCATCAATTCAAATAATTGTAGATATACTGTAGAAATAAATCACTTTGGGGGGAAAAGGAATTGAAAGAGAGTCATTAATTCTGTAACTTGAAATTTATAAATTATACATGCAGGTAAGCTATCACCTGGGTATATTAAAATAAAGCAATATTTTAATAAAACTTTTTCATATCAGTTCAGTCATTCAGTAGTCTCCAATTCCTTGCGACCCCAAGGACTGCAGCACGCCAATCTTCCCTGTCTCTCACCAACTCCCAGAGCTTTCTCAAACTCACGTCAATTGAGTCGGTGATGCCTTCCAGCCATCTCATCCTCTGTCATCCCCTTCTCCTCCCGCCTTCAATATTTCCCAGCATCAGGGTCTTTTCCAATGAGTCCATTCTTCACATCAGGTGGACAAAATATTGGAGTTTCAGCTTCAGCATCAGTCCTTCCAATGAATATTCAGGCATTATTTTCTTTAGGATTGACTGGTTGGATCTCCTTGCAGTCCAAGGGACTCTCAAGAGTCTTCTCCAACATCATGGTTCAAAAGCATCAATTCTTCAGTGCTTAGTTTTCTTTATAGTCCAACTCTCACATCCATACATGACTACTAGAAAAACCATAGCTTTGACTAGATAGACCTTTGTCAGCAAAGTAAATTGTCTCTGCTTTTTAATAGGCTATCTAGGTTGGTCATAGCTTTTCTTCCAAGGAGTAAGTGTCTTTTAATTTCATGGCTATAGTCACCATCTGCAGTGATTTTGGAGCCCAAAAGCATTAAGTATCTCATTGTTTCCATTGTTTCCCCATTTATTTGTCATGAAGTGATAGGGTCTAAATTTCTTTTGATTATTATTTTAATGCAAACAGAAAGCTTAGTTCTTATTCTGGGTGCCACCCAGTAGACAATTCTCCATGTTCATGTTTCCCAGGAAGCTATTCAACAGTTTCATCCCAACTCTAAGAAAAGGCGAAAACAAAAAGTTGATACAGCTTATCTGAAAATATATATTCTTGTCTTAAAGGCTTTGTTTTATGGGTCCATGTTCCTTTTGACCATGATCCATTAAGAGAAATAGTTGTATTTTTCATAAAGTAGCCAAGTTACTTGAAATACTCCATACAGGTCCTGCTGTCTCATGTGTGTAGGAAGGTTATTTTTGCCATTTCCTCTGGTGGATCTATAATTTGGCCTTGCAGGGCAACAGCTTGAGAAATGGCACTCTTCCAGAGGCTGACTCTGAGCCTGGGGCAGGAAGTCACAGTCTAAGTCTAGAAGGAACTGAAAGCAGACAAGCAGTGTGCTGGCTCTTGGATCACCTAAGGAACATCAATGAAAGGGAGATGACTTATTTAGCATTCTGTGCTTTTGACCAGTTTCACAGGCCTGATTTCAAACCCATAGCATGAGATGAAGTAGAGGCCCTTTTGTGATCTTTCGAGTTCCTTCCTTGCATTCACTGGTCAGGAAACATGAAGGGTGTAAGGGAATAGGGGTAAATATTGAGCCTTAGCAGTCTGTTGGCCTCACTCTATGATTACATCCTTTCTACTCCTTTTTCTGTCCTGATAAGCAAATCCCTGTAACTAATTATGAACTGTGAAAGCCAAGGGTAGCTTTCATGTCTATTTTTCATAGAAAAATCTCATGAAATGTCTATGAGTGTTTTATCTCAAGGCTCAGAGGTAGAATAGAGTAGTGGTCAAGAGAAAAATTAAACTAAACTAGTCTGAGTCCAAATTCTAGCTCTACCTCTTACTGATTGTGTAATTTTTGACAAGTTAATCAATTCCTCTGTCCTTGAGTTTTCTTGCCTGAAAAATTATAGTATTTAATGTTAAGAGTTTTGTGAGGCTTAAATTAGTTAATATAGTTTAAAATACTTAGTTTCCTAGGTGATATTTCATAAATGCAATCTATTATAATTATTAATTTAAATATTCCAAAATAGACTTAATGGAATATATAATTGAGTGTCCATTTTCAAAACACAGAATCTAGGCTTTCAAACTCAGAGTATATGACTTATCAGAAGATGCAACTACCTTCGAATGCTCAATGTCCAGTCATGAACCCGGGGGCACACAAATAGTAAACTGTTTCTTTAAGTTGAAATTCCTAAATAAGTTCCTCTTTTCCCTTATTTTTTTCCATATTCACAGAAAAGAAATGTAATTGTGCTTTTGATCAATCAGCAGAAAATCCCACACTGCTCCATGATGAGGGCCCCATGAAATGTAAATTAAGTAATTTGCCCAAAATACAGTTGCCAGATAAAATGCAAGATACCAAATTAAATTTGAGAAAATAATAGATACTTTTAGTATAGGTCTGCCCTATGAAATATTTAGAATATACTTATATTTAAAAATGTGTAGGTTTATTTGAAGTCTAAAAATACACTGAGTATCCTATATTCTATTTGCTAAGTCTGGCAAACCTAATCCAAGAACTCACCAAGGCTGTGCTGGTCCTGTCTTGTCCAACATGAAGATAAAAACACAAGACTATCCAATATTCTGCTTCCTAGTTAGGAATCACTTCAACTAACTTATAGAATTCATATTTTCAGGAAGATGATAATCAGAATACAAAAATGGCTTTATTATGTATTTCAAGGTTATTTATTACAAGTTATAATTATTGATTGGTTATTAGATTCATAATCACCAAATAAAAGTATTTATTCACTTTTACATCTAATATGTGTAATGTCCATAAACCCAAAATCTGGATGAAAAAGTCTACACATTTTCTATTTTCCAATTGTAAGAAATATTTACATTTAAAAATTATTTCTGCTCTTCTGTCATCCTTTAAAATGTATAGCATGTTTAAGAGCACATAGAATATGGAAAAAAATCATTTCTGAAAGATCAATACTCAGTACAAATCAATGCTCTTACATCTTAATCAGTTCAGGAATGATATTATTAACATGATATTTCCTTCAAAGATAATATTCAAATGTGTTATTTAGAATACTATGCCTAATGTATCTATCAAAAAATAAGCACTGCTATCTTATTCTTATGGTTTTTAATACTTTCTAGGTATACCACTGGACATGGAACAACAGACTGGTTCCAAATAGGAAAAGGAGTACGTCAAGGCTGTATGTTGTCACCCTGCTTATTTAACTTACATGCAGAGTACATCATGACAAACGCTGGACTGGAAGAAGCACAAGCTGGAATCAAGATTGCCGGGAGAAATATCAATAACCTCAGATATGCAGATGACACCACCCTTATGGCAGAAAGTGAAGAAGAGCTAAAGAGCCTCTTGATAAAAGTGAAAGGGGAGAGTGAGAAAGTTGGCTTAAAGCTCAACATTCAGAAAATGAAGATCATGGCATATTGTCCCACCACTTCATGGCAAATAGATGGGGAAATAGTGGAAACAGCGGCTTACTTCATTTTTTTCAGCTCCAAAATCACTGCAGATGGTGATTGCAGCCATGAAATTAAAAGAAAGGAAAGTTATGACCAACCTAGATAGCATATTCCAAAGCAGAGACATTACTTTGCCAACTAAGGTCCATCTAGTCAAGGCTATGGTTTTTCCTGTGGTCATGTATGGATGTGAGAGTTGGACCGTGAAGAAGGCTGAGCGCCGAAGCATTGATGCTTTTGAACAGTGGTGTTGGAGAAGACTCTTGAGAGTCCCTTGAACTGCAAGGAGATCCAACCAGTCCATTCTGAAGGAGATCTGCCCTGGGTGTTCTTTGGAAGGACTGATGCTAAAGTTGAAACTCCAGTACTTTGGCCACCTCATGCAAAGAGTTGACTCATTGGAGAAGACTCTGATGCTGGGAGGGCTTGGGGGCAGGAGGAGAAGGGGACGACCGAGGATGAGATGGCTGGATGGCATCACTGACTCGATGGACACGAGTCTGAGTGATCTCCAGGAGTTGGTGATGGACAGGGAGCCCTGGCGTGCTGCGATTCATGGAGTCGCAAAGAGTCGGACACGACTGAGCGACTGAACTGAACTGAACTGAGGTATACCACTACTGCCTACATATGGGTCTCCATAACTTTCTTTTTCATAGTCCCCTATTCTCCTATAATCTTCCTTCCCACTAAAATCTCTCCTTCCTTGAAACTGTCTTCTTTAGCCTGGCTTCCACCACATCTTTCCACTCTTCCTCCCCATTCTCTACCTACCCTCTAAACCCCTCGTCTCCCACAACCTCATCTACCACCACCACCACCCCAGCCGATCTTTCCCTGCCTGCTGGTTTCTTTTGAAAAAAGAAAGCAGTGGTTCTATTGCATTTGTTCTTCCTCCCCTGTAAAGCACTCTACCCAGGAATACCTTATTAATAGCACATATTTTCTTCTCCTAGTTGGCTTTGCTACTGTTTTAATGATCGTGGTTGTATCTTCATGAGCAGTAAGTACGTGTGCCAAGGTCATAGTTGTCATGCATGGAAAGAAATGACATTTAGGCTGATAAAATTTTGCTAAGTCATCATCTGTTTTAATTGAACCAAATTCACATATTTATGCAAGCTGTTTAATTTAGACATGCACATGCATTATTTTTTAAATGATAGACATTCAATGACATGTATCTATTAAGATATAATCAGCTACTGTTTACCATGTCACATTTTTATCATAATCTTGCTTGAAAAGTTTTCATATTGAAAAATCCCTTCCTTATATTTCTGGATTAAAATGCTAAAAACACAAACTGGAATGTCCTAGTCATTCTGCTTCTATAAAGTTAGGATTAAGTTATATATATATACACATATATATGTATATATATTCTCTACAGTATTTACAAATAAGAAACATTTATTTGATAAAAAGACAAACATTTATCATTTATATGTTTATTTAAGTATTAGATTGAAATATGCTAATTCACCACTGCAGTGGCTATATAAATATATTATGACTGTTCAGATACATTGTTCAGATATATTGTCAGAAATTATTTTAAAAATAAGGCATTGATATAAAGTTTTTGTTTTGTTTTATTGAAGTTTGGTTGATTTATAATATTGTGTTAGTTTCAGGTATATAGCAAACTGATTCAGTTACACATATTACATATTCTTTTTCATTATATCAATAGGCTATAGTTCCCTGTCCTGTACAATAAATCCTTGTTGTTTGATATGAAGTGTTAATCTCTTACTTTAATATTAGAGTTTCTTAACTATGTTATTTTGGTTGAACTATCAGTAGCTAACTATAGAAGAAGGAAAATTGGATAATTAACAAAGATCAAAAATTTTTTTAATCTGTCAAATGTTCACTAAGGGAAAGAAATCTGTATTTTATCCCAGGAAGTTCAAGTAGCAAAAGCTTCTCGGGACAATTCTAATTGTGACAGTACTTTAGATTCAGTTGTTGCTGTTCAGTCGCTAAGTTATGTCCAACTTTTTTATGACCCCATGGACTGCAGGACACCAGTCTCCTCTGTCCATAGGATTTCCCAGGTAAGAATACTGGAGTAGGTTGCCATTTCCTACTCTAAGGGATCTTCCAGACACAGTCCCAGAGATTGAACTGTGTCTCTTATGCCTCCTGCATGGGCAGGCAGGTTCTTTTTCACTAGCACCACCTGGAAAGCCCCTCTTCCCAGGGGTTATGATTTTAAGGAACTTCTAATCTCACTCAGTTGCTCAATTCAGTCACTCAAGTCATCAGTCTAATCTAGCTGGCTGCGCACTAAACCTATATACATAATAATAAGGAAAGATTAGGACTATAAGACAATTACAATCAAAGTATCATAGTGGAGAGAGACATTCCAACTGGAATGATCAAAGAAAACTTTTTGGATGAGGTGTTTAATTGGGAAAGGTGGAAAAAAATGGAAGCATTGTATATTGAAATATTTGGTTTGGAATCTCATATCCCTAAATTCAAATCTTAAGGCCACCATGGTACAGACAGAAGCAAGCTATGTAGTTTCCTAATTTATAATGTAAAACTGGTTAAGAAACTTTGTCAGTCTTTTAATCTTTAACACATAACTCATAGGTTAAATTAGATGAACGCATGTGTGTGAGAGAGATAAAGAGAGAGAGAAAGGAAGGAAGGCGAGGAGGGAAGGAAGGAAGGGAGATAGAAGTCTAAAGTATGATTTGCTATAGGGAACCTAGGTAGAAGGAAACTCCGAAGGCAACTACATAACTCCTCAGCTAGCTCACCTTCTCTTGGTAGCAGAGTGAAGGAAAAAGGGCAGGGAATTCAGGACCCTGAAACCTTAATCCCTGCTTGTCTCCTATGTATATAACTTAGTAGGATTAATAATTTGAGGTGCCTCAAACTTTACATTCTTCTCTTTAAGGATCTCTTTGCCAATTTCATAGCTCTTCTTCTAAGAATTCAATAGCAAATCCATGATATTAAAACATAACACATAACCTTTAGGAGTGCATTAAAATTGTAATAATAAGCATGTCATGAGCGACTTCACTTTGACTTTTCACTTTCATGCATTGGAGAAGGAAATGGCAACCCACTGCAGTATTCTTGCCTAGAGAATCCCAAGGATGGGGGAGCCTGGTGGGCTGCCGTCTCTGGGGTTGCACAGAGTTGGACATGACTGAAGTGACTTAGCAGCAGCAAGCACAATAGTATTTTTTAATACTAGTGAGTATAAAAGAAAAAAAAATTGAAATCAAATACTAGGGTAGCAAATATAGAGCAATCTATTCTAGCCATTAATAATTATGCATCAAACTGTGTTTATGTTGCAAGTGAAAAATAAACACATGCAAATTTAATATTTCAGATTTCAGAATTACCCATCTGACAGTTTTCCTATACTGATTTAAGTATGACCATGCTTATAGATTGACTATGCCAAAGCCTTTGACTGTGTGGATCATAATAAACTGTGGAAAATTCTGAAAGAGATGGGAATACCAGACCACCTGACCTGCCTCTTGAGAAACCTATATGCAGGTCAGGAAGCAACAGTTAGAACTGGACATGGAACAACAGACTGGTTCCAAATAGGAAAAGGAGTACGTCAAGGCTGTATATTGTCACCCTGCTTATTTAACTTATATGCAGAGTACATCATGAGAAACGCTGGGCTGGAAGAAGCACAAGCTGGAATCAAGATTGCCGGGAGAAATATCAATAACCTCAGATATGCAGATGACACCACCCTTATGGCAGAAAGTGAAGAGGAACTAAAAAAGCTCTCGATGAAAGTAAAAGAGGAGAGTGAAAAAGTTGGCTTTAAGTTCAACATTCAGAAAACGAAGATCATGGCATCTAATCCCATGACTTCATGGCAAATAGATAGGGGAACAGTGGAAATAGTGTCAGACTTTATTTTTTGGGGCTCCAAAATCACTGCAGATGTTTACTGCAGCCATGAAATTAAAAGACGCTTACTCCTTGGAAGAACAGTTATGACCAACCTAGATAGTATATTCAAAAGCAGAGACATTACTTAGCCAACAAAAGTCCGTCTAGTCAAGGCTATGGTTTTTCCAGTGGTCATGTATGGATGTTAAAGTTGGACTGTGAAGAAAGCTGAGCACCGAAGAATTGATGCTTTTGAACTGTGGTGTTGGAGAAGACTCTTGAGAGTCCCTTGGACTGCAAGGAGATCCAACCAGTCCATTCTGAAGGAGATCGGCCCTGGGATTTCTTAGGAAGGAATGATGCTGAAGCTGAAACTCCAGTACTTTGGCCACCTCATGCGAAGAGCTGACTCATTAGAAAAGACTCTGCTGCTGGGAAGGATTGGGGGCAGGAGGAGAAGGGGACAACAGAGGAGTAGATGGCTGGATGGCATCACCAGCTCAACGGACGTGAATCTGAGTGAACTCCGGGAGTTGGTGATGAACAGGGAGGCCTGGCGTGCTGCGATTCATGCGGTTGCAGACTCAGACACGACTGAGCGACTGAACTGAACTGATGCTTATAGAAGCATTTACAGATGTTGAACTTGGTGAATTTTTATTCACTATTGGCACAGACTTACTAGCTTCAAAGAAACATTTTTCTTGATATATTTTGAAAAAATAATCATTAACAATTGAGTTGTGGGAAAATCTTTTGCAGAGGTCATTGCTTTTTTTCCCCTTTAAGTATATATGAGTTTTAAAATGCAGTGGAAAGCTGTGAAAAGGGGACTCAATGACTAGTGGTGAAAAGAATTTTTTAAAAAAACAGCTAACTTTGTGGTTAGTATATTTAGAAAGACAAAGAGTCACTATGCTTTTGCGTTTTGTGCAATGAAAATACCCATGGCCAGGTGTAAAATTCGGGAAATACAAAGACAGGCAAATTTGATTCAACAGTGGATTGACTATGACATCATGGCTATATATGATCTTTTCTATAATTGCTATAAAATGTCAGTTCGCCAACACAGGAAAGGAAAGTGCCAGATAAATGCCACTAAGAACTTTAAGTTGTATACATTCAGTACATTTTCAGTCTCTCTAACTACTGATGAGTTAAAATGGTCTTCTTTCTTTATAAATGTTAAAATCAAGTGCATTAATTATGGGCCAAAAGTTATACTGGACTTTATTAGTCCTAATATATCAATAATTTGTGTCCTCTAATACCATAATTTAATGTAAATGAAAAAGGAATTGGTAAAAATAATTCAAGATGTATGGGAAGCATTCATTTATTCATTCACTTAATTAATATATGTCACATATATTAAATTTTTAGACAGCTATATAAACGATTCTGGCAAGTACCAAGGTTTGGAAATTCCTGGTCTGTATAAAATAACACTACTTATATTAACTAATCTTACTTGGTTTCAAAACAGAAAGATAAAACAGCAAGAGAGCTGTCCCTAATAATCTTTCTCTTCTCTCCCAATTCACTGCCATGGTGCCATATCTGACCCTCATTAGCACTAACTTTCAGAGGAACCTTCCACCTGGTTTCCTTTTTTCCATTCTATTTGGCTATTAACATACCCAGATTACTAGAGCTTCAGTCCTTACTCTAAATTGACTCTATAGAGGATATCAGTCAGTCCACTGACTTCAGTCCAGCTCTTTCTAAAGACAATACATGTATTTACATCCAACCCAAATCAATTTCCTGAGCTTTATACTTATGTATTTAACAGTTTAGTGCACATTTCTCAAGTGAGACACAAAGTTATCCCAAACCCAACTCATCCAATGCCCTGCCAAGCTGGTCGTCTTCTCCCATATCAAAATTCAGACTGACTGCAATTTTACACTCCTGACCACATTTCTAGTGGCTCCATGAGCTGGACATATGGATCTTTCTGTGTTTTTCATTGGTTGAACTTATTTTTTTTATAATACATCTTTTTTTTTTTTTTTTCAAATGTCTCTGCCTCTTTCCCCTTACCAACACATGGTCTCTGCCTGCCTGGCCACTTGTTGGGATGTTAGACCCTTGATCAAGAAGGTCTACCCTTCAGGGTCAACATTTTTGAAGGTCCTGCTGGCCATGCCCAAGAAGCACTCTCTAATTGCATCCCAGGAAAGAATTTCCCATCTCTGTATCTCATATTCTTTGTGCTAATTTACAACACTCCATCTTCAGTTACAGTTAATTAAACATGACTTACACAGTTAAGGGGAGAACCTAGATTTTATTACTTTTGGAATACTGAGCACATCCTGCAACAGTCCTAAGAACATATAAAACTCTATAAAGAAGTAGTTATGAAAGAAATTAATCATTCTGTTCTTTGCAGCTTTGTCTTGCTCTTAAAGGCAATTTATTTTTCCTAACTGTTCAGTGGTTTTATGGATATTTGTTTTTTAGTGTAAAAACAATGCATTCATTTTATTGTATGTAGATTGGAAATATTGAAAAATATGAAGAAGATAATGAAAATTGCCTATTATCCCATTACCTTTTGGTAAACACCTTAAATATTTTGCACATTTCCTTCTAAATTCTTTTCCTATGCCGTTATGTTGGTATTTTTGTGTATTTACACATACCATAGTTGTTTTATGGTATGCTTTCTATGGTATACCCTATGGATTTCCACAATTTTTAAAGTACCCAACTGACATAAATTTTAATAAGTATAGATAACAATAATTAGCAACAATGTTTCTAATGGTTTTTAAATATTTGTTACTAAAACCTGAAATACTCTAGAAATATTATACAGTAAATGCAAATCAGGGCTCTAAGAGAAAAGGAACTAAGATAGATCTGTTTAGAGTCTCATAAAATGTATATATGTCAAGCTTAGAACCTGAAGTATTTGGGAAATTTGTACTCATGTTTCCACAAATACAAAGCAAGAGAAAATGGTTAATGTGAAATAAGTGTGCCCTTTCATTCCTTAAATTAAAAAAATTCTGAACACTTAGCAATATATTAAGTATGAAATGAACAGGATATACCAGGTGAATCTGCTTAAAGAACTTACATAATAAATTGGGAAACGGTTGATATGTAGTTAAAATAATCAGTTCAGTTCAGCTCAGTCGCTCAGTCGTATCTGACTCTTTGATCCCATGAACTGCAGCGCGCCAGGCCTCTAGTCCATCACCAACTCCCAGAGTCCAACTAAACCATGTCCATTGAGTCAGTGATGCCATCCAACCATCTCATCCTCTGTCGTCCCCTTCTCCTCCTGCCATCAATCTTTCCCACCATCAGGGTCTTTTCCAATGAGTCAGCTCTTTGCATAAGGTGGCCAAAGTATCAGCTTCAACATCAGTTCCTCCAATGAACAGCCAGGACTGATCTCCTTTAGTATGGACTGTTTGGATCTCCTTGCAGTCCAAGGGACTCTCAAGAGTCTTCTCAAACACCACAGTTTGAAAGCATCAATTCTTCGGCACTCAGCTTTCTTCACAGTCCAACTCTCACATCCATACATGACCACAGGAAAAACCATAGCCTTGACTAGACGGACCTTAGTTGGCAAAGTAATGTCTCTGCTTTGGAATATGCTATCTAGGTTGGTCATAACTTTCCTTTCTTTTAATTTCATGGCTGCAATCACCATCTGCAGTGATTTTGGAGCCGAAAAAAATGAAGTAAGCCGCTGTTTCCACTATTTCCCCATCTATTTGCCATGAAGTGGTGGGACAATATGCCATGATCTTCATTTTCTGAATGTTGAGCTTTAAGCCAACTTTCTCACTCTCCCCTTTCACTTTTATCAAGAGGCTCTTTAGCTCTTCTTCACTTTCTGCCATAAGGGTGGTGTCATCTGCGTATCTGAGGTTATTGATATTTCTCCCGGCAATCTTGATTCCAGCTTGTGCTTCTTCCAGTCCAGCGTTTGTCATGATGTACTCTGCATATAAGTTAAATAAGCAGGGTGACAATATACAGCCTTGACGTACTCCTTTTCCTATTTGGAACCAGTGTGTTGTTCTATGTCCAGTTCTAACTGTTGCTTCCTGACCTGCATACAGATTTCTCAAGAGGCAGGTCAGGTGGTCTGGTATTCCCATCTCTTTCAGAATTTTCCACAGTTTATTGTGATCCACATAGTCAAAGGCTTTGGCACAGTCAATAAAGCAGAAATAGATGTTTCTCTGGAGCTCTCTTGCTTTTTCGATGATCCAGCAGATGCTGGCAATTTGATCTCTGGTTCCTCTGCCTTTTCTAAAACCAGCTGGAACATCTGGAAGTTCACGGTTCACGTATTGCTGAAGCCTGGCTTATAGAATTTTAAGCATTACTTTACTAGCGTGTGAGATGAGTGCAATTGTGTGGTAGTTTGAGAATTGGGGGCATTGCCTTTCTTTGGGATTGGAATGAAAACTGACCTTTTCCAGTCCTGTGGCCACTGCTGAGTTTTCCAAATTTGTTGGCATTTTGAGTGCAGCACTTTCACAGCATCATCTTTCAGGATTTGAAATAGCACAACTGGAACTCCATCACCTCCACTAGCTTTGTTCATAGTGATGCTTCCTAAGGCACACTTAACTTCACACTCCAGGATGTCTGGTTCTAGGTAAGTGATCATACCATCATGATTATCTGGGTCATGAAGATCTTTTTTGTACAGTTCTTCTGTGTATTCTTGCCACCTTTTCTTAATATCTTCTGCTTCTGTTAGGTCCCTATCATTTCTGTCCTTTATTGATCCCATCTTTGCATGAAATATTCCCTTGGTATCTCTACTTTTCTTGAGGAGATCTCTAGTCTTTCCTATTCTATTGTTTTCCTCTATTTCTTTGCATTGAATGCTAACTCTGCATTCAAATGGGTATATCTTTCCTTTTCTCCTTTGTTTTTTGCTTCCCTTCTTTTCACAGCTATTTGTAAGGCCTTCTGAGATAGCCATTTTGCTTTTTTGCATTTCTTTTTTCTTGGTGATGGTCTTGATTCCTGTCTCCTGTACAATGTCATGAACCTTCATCCATAGTTCATCAGGCACTCTATCAGATCTAGTCCCTTAACTCTATTTCTCACTTCCACTGTATAGTCATAAGGGGTTTGATTAAGGTCACACCTGAATGGTCTAGTGGTTTTCTCTACTTTCTTCGATTTCAGTCTGTATTTGGCAAGAAGTTCATGATCTGAGCCACAGTCAGCTCCCGGTCTTGTTTAAGGTAAAAGAAACCCAAGTAAGATGGTAGGCACTGAGAGAGGGCATCAGAGGGCAGACAGACTGAAACCACAATCACAGACAACTGGCCAATCTGATCACATGGACCACAGCCTTGTCTAACTCAATGAAACAGCCATGCCACGTGGGGCCACCCAAGACGGCCATGTCATGGTGGAGAGGTCTGACAGAATGTGATCCACTGGAGAAGGGAATGGCAAACCACTTCAGTATTCTTGCCATGAACAGTATGAAAAGGCAAAAAGATAGGACACTGAAAGATGAACTCACCAGGTTAGTAGGTGCCCAATATGCTACTGGAGATCAGTGGAGAAATGACTCCAGAAAGAATGAAGGGATGGAGCCAAAGCAAAAACAACACCCAGTTGTGAATGGGACTGGTGACGGAAGAAGGATTCGATGCTGTAAAGAGAAATATTGCATAGGAACCTGGAAAGTTAGGTTCATGAATCAAGGCAAATTGGATGTGGTCAAACAGGAGATGACAAGAGTGAACACTGACATTCTAGGGATCAGCAAACTAAAATGGACTGGAATGGGTGAATGGGCAGAAATCCCTTAGAAGAAATGGAGTAGCAATCATAGACAAAAAGAGAGTCTGAAATGCAGTATTTGGGTGCAATCTCAAAAATGACAGAATGATCTCTGTTCACTTCCAAGGCAAACCATTCAATATCACAGTAATCCAAGTCTATGCCCCAACCAGTAACCCTGAAGAAGCTGAAGTTAAACAGCTCTCTGAAGACCTACAAGACCTTTTAGAACTATCACCACAAAAAGATGTCCTTTTCATTATAGGGGACTGGAATGCAAAAGTAGGAAGTCAAGAAACACCCAGAGTAACAGGCAAATTTGGCATTGTAGTACAGAATGAAGCAGGGCAAAGGCTAATAGAGTTCTACCAAGAGAATGCACTGGTCATACAAACACCCTATTCCAACAACACAAGAGAAGACCCTTCACATGGATATCACCAGATGGTTGACACCAAAATCACTTGAAACAATAATGGGAAATCAATACAACCTGGAATAAGTTCCAAAAAGGAAATAAAATTGACACTGCCCAAAAAATGCCTAGTGAGACCTGCTTTAGAAACAATAAACAAGGAAAGAATCAGCTACCAAAACCAGGCAACCTCTCCTGAAAAAGAGAACAGAAAGTGCATGGTGCTAAGGACAGACAGATGTGCCGTCCTTTTGGAAAGGCCTTCAGTGATGCTGAAACCGGCATTCAAGGGACAAGTGTATGAGGGGTTTGAATTTGTGGGCAAAAATTGGATCATAATGGACAGTATATTTGGTCTTCGCTATTCTACAAGCATATCATAGAGTAGATCTATCTTACATCTAAATATAAAAGCTGCTTAGACTGCAAATTCCTCCTGTCACTTCTTCTTGTGTTTATTTATATATAAAGACAGCAGTTAATACCTACCAGTCTGATTACAAATGAGTACATTTCCTAACTCAATCATTTATAAAGCATATTATAAACAGATTTTTTAAAAATTTGGGTAAAACTGAACACATTTAATGCAGTGCCACACACAGAAATGTTGATGGAATCTGAGTCAGTCACCATTATTACAAAGATGAGAATGTGAAATTCAGACATATTGGAGGAAATTTATACCCAATATCAATCATGCTGGTTTATATTTTATCTTCTTTTAATGAAAATAAGTGAAATAGGAACCCATGGAAATGGAAAATAAGTCTGAATATCACTTCAATAAATTACTCTGTTAATTGTTTACACCATTAACATCTCATATTAAGTCATGTAGATGAAAAATGTATGAATTGTCAGTTTTTAATCTGTAGGCCATTTTTTACCACTTAGACTCTCCTTGGATGCCTCTGCCTGGTATATTTCAACTGAATTATGAACCTGCCTGAAGCTGAGTAAACCTGGCCAAAATGTTCTTTCCACTAGTATTATGTGTTAATTTTGGATGTAGAGCAAAATGATTCAGTTGAACACATATTTTTTCATGTTCTTTCCCATCGAGGTTTATCCCAGGATATTGAATATAGCTCCGTGTGCTATACCATAGGACTTTGTTGTCTATCCACTGTCAATGTGATGGTCTGCATCTAGTCCATCCTTCTCCTTTCCCCGTCCCCTTGGCAACCACAAGCTTGATCTCTATGTGTGTGAGTCTGTTTCTGTTTCATAGATAGGTTCATTTGTGCCATATTTTGGATCCCACATACAAGTGATATATGGTATCTGTCTCTCTCTCACTTCAGTTAGTATGATAATCTCTAGTTGCATCCATGTTGCTGTAAATGGTATATTTTTTTTTTCTTTTTGGCTGAGTAGTATTCCATTGAATTAATATATATTGTATACATACCACATCTTTTATTAACTAAATAAACATTTATTGACTGAATAATATAACCTTAATGCAACTCTGTATTTCTTTATGAAATCAGGAAATTAGATTATCTCAGCATATGTATAATATTTCCTTTTAAAACACTGTTTAGATTTTTTTTTTTTTTTTGCTTTAAAAACCCCATGTATTTAGAGATAAAATGTCCACTTTTAAATGATAGGTGTCTGGTGGTGGTGGTGCTTTAGTCACTAAGTCATTTCTGACTCTTGCAGCCCCATGGACTACAGCCCACCAGGCTCCTCTGTCCATGGGATTTCCCAGGCAAGAATACTGGAGTAAGTTGCCATTTCCATCTCTAGGGGGTCTTCCTGACCCATGAATATCAGACCAGTGTCTCCTGCATTGCAGGCTGTTTCTTTACCACTGAGACCCTTGGGGATGCCCTGATAGATGTATCTAAGAAGCCAGGGGAAGGAAAATTAGGGGGAAAAAAAATACCACATCTTCTTTATCCATTCACCTGCTGATGGACATCTAGGTTGTTTCTATGTTTGGGCCATTGTGAAAAGTGTTCCTGTGAACATTGGGGTGCATGTATATTTTGAATTTTAGTTTTGTCTGGATATATGCCCAGGAGTGGGATTGATGGATCATATGGTAATTCTATTTTCAGTTTTCTGAGGAATCTCTGTGTGTTTTCCATGGTGTCTGCACAAACTTGTATTCCCACCAACAGTGTAGGAGGGTTCCCTTTTCTCCATATTCTCTCCAGAATTCATGATTTGTAGACTTTTCAATGATGGCCATTCTGACCAGTGTCAGGTGATACCTCATTGTAGTTTTGATTTTCATTTCTCTAACAATTAGTGATGTTGAGCATTTTTTCATGTGCCTTTTAGTAATCTGTATGTCTTTTTTGGATAAATGTCTATATAGGTATTCTGACATTTTTTGATTGAGTTGTTTGATTTTTGCTATTGAGTTCTATGAGCTATTCATGTTTTGGAAATTAAGCACTTATTGATACATTGTGTTTGCAAGTATTTTCTCCCAGTCCATAGGTTGTCTTTGCATTTTGTTTATAGCTTCCTTTGCTGTGCAAAAGCTTGTAAATTTGATTAGATCCATGTGTATATTTTTGCCTTTATTTCTATTGCCTTGGGAGACTGACCTAAGAAAACATTGGAATATTTTGCCTATGCTCTCTTCTATGAGTTTTATGGTGGCATATCTTATACTAAGTCTTTAACCCTTCTGAGTTTATTTTCGTGTGTGGTGTGAAGGTGTGTTCTAATTTCATTGATTTACCTATGGCTGTCCAGCTCTCTCAATACCACCTGCTGAAGAGACTGTCTTTTCCCCATAGAATATTCTTGCTTCATTTATTGAAGATTAATTGGCTGTGTGTGTGTGGGTTTATTTCTGGGCTCTCTATTCTGTTCCATTGATCCATATGTCTGTTTTGGTGCCAACATGCTGTTTTGGTTACTATAGCTTTGTAGTGTTATCTGAAGTCTTGGGAAGGTTATGCCTCCTGCTTTGTTAAAAGATGCATATTTTTAGTGAGCAAGAATGAAGGAAACATTATGGTTACAGAACCTAAAAAGCCTGCACACACGTATAGATAGAGTAAAATTTAGATAAAAGCTAGGTACAGAGAGTAAAAATTAGCTGCTAAAATTGTCCTTGGGGTCTGGAAATGAAAGACCATTTTTAAAGTAAGTCAGCATAGATGTAATTACTAGGGAAGTCTTGGAAAATCATAAAAAATAGCCTCAGCTCTTTTATACCTCAGAATTGAAGGAACAGAGACCTAAGAATCATACCTGCCTTGCAGAAATAATTCTTTACCTATGCTAAAAATGGAGAATACAGTAACCTGGATGACACAAGGTCACTTTGTCTAGAAAGTGGAGTCAGTGTTCCAGAGGAAGTGGCCCTGGATTAGCACCTTTGAAGAAAAAAGGGCATGCCTCCCTTCCTCTTGAGAAGATATCCCTAGGTTGTACTTTGAAGGACTGAGCAATCATCCATCCATGGATCTCATGAAGAAAGAACAGATTTGCCTCGAGTCTTGCAGTAACTGAATATGTGAAACGAAGAATTTAAAATAACATTATTTAAATTTTGAATGTTCACATTTTTTACTGTATCTGCTAATCCAAAGCGGCATTCCCTTCTCCGCAACCATGACTGATATAATGCTTGTCACAGTGCACATCAAGCGCGAGGGCTACGGCAAGTAGCCGGGTCTAGATAAGTTCATCCACCCGACATAAAATGGATTCAGAGCATCCCCACATCCAAAAACGGTCTTAAAAACTGAGCCCCTCTGTTCTTTTGCCCCAAAGATCAGAGACTGAGCTTAGGGTCATACTCTTGTATGAGCAGCTCTGAGCCCTAAGCCTTGTCTACTGCACACTGGCTGCAAAATCTTGGGCAAGTTATTTAACCTCTCTGTTAAATGATTTTGATATCTCCAAACAAAAATAGTAACCCACAAATAAGGTTGATGAGACATATATGTATAAGTGCTATATAATGCCGCTGAGTATAGAAGACCTAGTGTAATTAATATGCTGTTAATATTATTTTAATATGCCAAAGAAATTCTTGATTTTCCAAAGGCTGCCAACCACTATAGTATTAAAATATATATATTCTCTTATGTAACACTCAGTTATATGTGAGGTCAAGTAATCCAAGAGGTCTGATACTTGAGCTTCTAAGTTCAAGCTCTACTACATGCAGCGTAGCATTCTTCATTACCAATGTATGCAAGCTGAAAAGCATACTACAGCCTTTAGATCTCTTGTCTTATTGATTACATCTGTAAGCAGAAAAGCTAAATTATTACTTGGTTCAGAACAGCTTATTTGTTTGCTGCCTTTTTGTTAATACTCCAGTTACACACAGATTTTGCATGACACCAGAGCAAAGCGTCTGCCTGCAATGCGGGAGATCTGGGTTCGATCCCTGGGTCGGGAAGAGCCCCTGGAGAAGAAAATGGCAACCCACTCCAGTATTCTTGCCTGGAGAATCCCATGGATGGAGGAGCCTGGTGGGCTACAGTCCACGGGGTCGCAAAGAGTCAGACACAACTGAGAGACTTCACTCACTCATTCACTCACTCTTGCTGTTTAGCAGTGCTTAAGCACTCTTTCCTCCCATCACCAAACCCAAGCATAGCTGCCATTTTTCAGAGTCAACCAGAAGTGTGATGAGCTTGTAACAAACAGGGTTTAAAGAGGTAGAATCAATGAGTATACTCAGCATTACTGCACTGTATACCTCAAAGGAATTGCAAAAGGACACCTGGCCAGGTATTAATGGCTGATATCTTACGGGGCATAACAGTGATTTTCCAACAGTTGGCTACGTGGGTTTGGAGGCTATTCTTTGGGAGACATATCACCTCCAGCCACAGAAATTATAATTACTGTATAATCCAAGCTGAAATTGTTGGAGCCAGCTTTATTCGTGTATCATTTGTTTTATTTTTCCTCTGAGAGTCTGGAAAATAGATAATTACTGTAGAAAACTGTGTATACACACACACACACAAAGAATAGAGAATTACAACCATTTTCAGATTTACTTTCACCGTTGTCAATACATCTCCCCATCATTAATAGTTTTCCAATCCTAGGGCCAGAACACATTTTTTATACTGAGTTTAAATTCCATGCATTTCTTTGCTCTTGAAATGGATGGGGTTTTTTTGTTGTTGTTGGCATGTATGAGAGCACACACATGTCTTCTTTAATAAGAATGGAAGCAGGAGGGTTTGCTAAAGCACGTTTTTTCAAAATTGGACACAGTTTTAACAATTCACAAAATTGCTATTTATGGCTTAACTTCACTGAGGTAAATAAGCGCTTTTATTCTACTTTAATCGGGTAAGTATTTACTAAGCTGGTCTCACACCTCTATGGACGTTATCTGCCTCATCTTCCTAAGCATCTAGGTTATAGTCAAATTTCTCTTTCCTAACATTTAGTGCTATATAAAATGATGCTGTTATTGTTTGCCTGTCGCTAAGTAATAATTTTAGAGAGAGCTAAAGTCAAGATAATTATAAAATACACTTGAATAATTTCTTTAGGGGAGGAGAAGTAAAGGTTACTGTATATTCTGTTATTTTTGCTGCTGCTTTTCTAGCATTTAATTTCTGTTCCCAACCAGGTCAACAACTGGTTTCAGCCTCTCATTGTCACAGAAAAAAAAGAAAAAAAAAATATATATATATATATAGAGAGAGAGAGACAGATACACACTAGCCTCTCCCTGTTGAGAATTTTATTTTCTTTTTATACTTAAAAGATCCAATCCTCTGGGTCTAAGTAATAGTTATATGTGAAATGATGATTCTAATCCTCACCTAATTGCTACTTTTATGGGAAAATCTGGGTAAGTCACAAGTTATACATTTCTCTTTTATGAAATGATTTTAGCCAATCTTTTACCTTAGTTGTGTAGTTATATATCTTGAATGCTAACAGATTTGTGAAATATGTAATACATACACAGTTGTATTATAGATATATATATAGCTCTACATATAGAAGCAAATTTGTTAACATACATGAATTATTCAAACAATTTCACCTAATGTTATTACTAGCATTCTTTTAAAAATACTTTTCCAGTTTGGAAATGTTTACAGAATTTTCAGAAAAGATAAAAAAGCATTACACATAATTTCAACTGGCTAACCAATATTATCATTTTATGTTTAAAACTCAGATCTCAATATGTCCTCTGTACTAAATTTGTTCTGCTCCACCCTCACCCACATTTCCTAGAATTTGAGATCAGTTTCAGTTTCCAAGACCTCTCCAATTTATCTGTGAGACTATGTAGGAGGTCTCACAAATATTCCCAAACTCAGAACTTGGGTCACCAGGAGGGAGCCCACAGAATCAGTGGCTCCTGGGAAATTCCCTAGTGGTCTAGTGGTTAAGACTGTGTACTTTCACTGCTGAGGACCCAGGTTCAGTCCTGGTCTGGGAACCAAGATCCCACAAGCCTCACCATGTGGCTTATTATTTTTCAAAAATGATATATACACACACACATATGTTAATATGTGTTCATCTCAATCTCCAAATTTATCTCTCCCCCCACCTCCATTGTCCCCTTTGGTAACCATAAGTTTGTTGTCTATGTTTATGAGTCTATTTCTGTTTTGTAAATAAGTTCATTTGTATCATTTTTTAGAGTACGTATGTGAGTGTGCTAAGTCACTTCATCCATGTCCGACTCTTTGCAACCCTGTGGACTGTAGCCCTCCAGGCTCCTCTGTCCAGGGGATTCTCCAGGTGAGAATACTCAGTAGGTTGCCATTTTCTCCTCCAGAGGATCTTCCCAGGGATCTCCAGGGATCAAACTCACATCTCTTACATCTCCTGCATTGGCGAGCCAGTTTCTTACCATTAATGCCACCTGGGAAGCTCCCACATATGAGTTATATCATATCATTTTTGCCTTTCTCTGTCAGACTTACTTAACTTTGTTTGAATCTCTAGGTACATCCATGTTGCTGCAAATGCAAATAGCATTATTTCATTCTTTTTTATAGCTGATTAATTTTCTATTGCATACACACACACACACACACACACACACACACACACTACATCTCCTTTCCCATTCTTTTGTTGATGGATATTTAGATTGCTTCCATGTCTTGGCTATTGTGGATAGTGCTGCTGTGAACATTGGAATGCATGTATCTTTTCAATTTAGAGTTTTCTCTGGATTCAAAATTATACACAAAATAATAATAAGTCATTTATTGAGTAGCAGACTTATCATATGTTTTACTAGAAATTTTCAACATATTACCTAATTGTTTCTGAAAATAATTCAGTGATGCAGGCATTATCATCTTCCTTTCAAAAGTAATAAAGAAACCAAGAAATAGCAATGCTTGGTGAATTACAACTAAGGTACAGTTCTTCTCACCTCAGTGTGAAAATATCCTATGATTTAGCACCAAGATGAATAAGCATTTCTCAGGCAGGGCTACTCGAAAATCCAAAATTTGTTATCGCTCTGTAACGATTGACTCCCATTGATGATGATGAAAATATCTTTTTATTGTACTTCCTTTTGTACTTTGTATGCAACATATATCATTTAATTACATGCAGCTCTATTCTCTGTTTTTCTGTACCAAATAAACGTGTCACATTTGGTATCAAATAAACTGCCATATATAATAATATTTACATAGTATTACATAAATAATACCATTTATATATGAAGTTATATATATATATAATATGTATAATTCTTACCTCACCAAATAGACTTTAACTTCACTGTGGGCAGACCATTAGCTGAGCAGTGAACTTTATAACATCTAGGGCAATGCAGAGTACACAGGCATTTACTGAACACCCATGGTCTTATAAGTTTATTTTTTAAGAGTGTTACCAGAGCTATATAATAGTATGACCAACACTTCAGTCTTTCAAATGAAGGATTTAGTAACTTGAAGTATATTTACTTCATCAATTTCTCTGTCCTTCAGCAGTTAGATCCTTTTTCTGCTTAAAGGTTGTGCAAGACTGATGGTAATATTTTTAACATGCATTAGCTTACCAGACAGACTTCACAAGGATCAGAGAATTATTGATCTAGATATATTTTTTCTTCCTACTGCCTCAACACACTTCTCCAGCCAAGTGCCAGTTTATATAGAATATGTAAATAAACTTCATACAAACATGCACAAAAAATACTGTACTTCTTAGCATCATTAAAAAGAACAAAACTACCACTTTACAGCTGGAAAATGTCAATACATATTGAAGAGCAATATATCACTAATAATTTTTAAAAGTCATATAATGTTGGATTAGTTAAACAGAAATAATACTTTTAATAAGTATTAAACCCTTGTTAATACATGCTCATGATATAATATAGATATTAGTTAAACATGTTCTTTTAGCTGGGAACTATCAGACATATTTTTCTCAATTTAAGGAAAATACTAAATTAACAAATACTGCTATTTGAGACAAATGTCAACTTCAAATAAATAAGTACAATATGAAGCAATTTGAGTGAGAATAACTTTCATTTTTGTATGGCTCTGAAATTTCAAAGATTTTCTGATCATGAAGAGGCCCTTTAAGACACTGCCTTTTTTAGAATGTTAAATGCCTGGACATGACCCGAAATAGTCCACATACCTGTAAACTGAGAACAAGATTCATCATACACTAGGAATGCAGAAAAATGAAGCACAGGGAAGGAAAACACATATGGCATTTCACATGGCAATAATGAGGCTAAGTTGCTTTTTGTATCCAAACTGCAGATAAAAGTCCAAAGCTTATAAAATCAAAAGGCCTAAAACAATAATAAAAGCAACCAAGGATTTCTCAGGCTTCTCGCAATTCTCATATACTGAATCGGTTCAAATGGGTAATAAGAATATTTAACTCGTTGATCTTTGAGTTATATTTCACTTCTCTGCAGCTAAAATTCTAAGTATAGAAGGGGAAAGCAAAGAAAAGGAAAGAAAACTAAATTTTAATTCAACAGACAGGATGCACATTTAAAGAGCTCACTGAAGTGATAAGCGCAAATTTACAGATTATTCATATGCAAAAATAAGGTATTTATGAGTAAATCTATACAAGTACACACATAGACTCAGCCTTTTTCTCTTTCTGGCTTCCTCTCTTTCTAATTAGCTGTATGAAGAGTCTTAGGACTATCTGATCTATAGTTTTCAGGCAAACAGTTCCAAGTGCAAAGCATTATTGCCTCAACATCGAAAAGTACTATTTCAGTTGCTCACATATTTTCCCCTAATGTCTGTTTTGAGGGCTAGATTATAGACTGAAATACAAGCTTACTCTGTCTTCCTACAAAAGGACATTTACAAAATTTAACTGAATCTGACAGTAATTTACCGTATCTTCATGGATGTAATTAAATGTGTAAGAAAGAAAAATACCTTCTTGAAGAATTAATTGCTTATTTCAGTTTTTAAAGGAATTTTTAAAAAACATTGATAATTTATCCTAAAAGTGTGCTTGAAATATTTTGTTCTATTTAATGACAGGGTATTACCTGTACATTCTTCCCCCTACTTTATGAATACCATACCATGTAATTTAAAGCAGAAATTACATGAAATATCAAAAGATTCACTCAAATCTTAGCCTGTTATCTTTATGTTATAAATTACAATTTTTATTTTTTATAAAAGCAACATAATAATCTTAGCTTTGATCATTACTCAGTATAGAATTACATAACTTTTCTGCAGATAAGGAAGGAAACATTTATTCTCCAATGATTAATAAAGAAAAAAACATTTATTCTAGTATAAATTTGAATAAATCCCTACAATTCTTTTTCTCAAACATCTGCTAACTATGACTTTTGAATTCTACCCTGTAATTTTCTCTCAAATTAACTGCCTCCCTACATTTCTTGGGCTTCCAGGGGGGAGCTAGTGATAAAGAACCCTCCTGCCAGTGCAGGAGACAGAAGAGACTCAGGTTTGATCCCTGGGTTGGGAGGATCCCCTGGAGGAGGGCATGGCAACCCACTCCAGCATTCTTGCCTGGAGAACCCATGGACAGAGGAACTTGGCAGGCTATAGCAAAAGAGTCGCAAAGAGTTGGACATGGCTGAAATAACTTAGCATGCCTTTCTTCCATTTGTCCATTCACAGAATACTTTTACAGTGTCTCTCATGTTTCAAGTTCTAGCATATTCTCTAGGACCACAGAGATAGAGCTTACCCCCAAGAACTTCCAGGAACTGTAGGAGACATTAGAGAATTGGCAATAACAACATAATTGAGAAAGTATCCATGGTAGAGGCTCACTGTCACAAAATTTCTGAAGCACCTATCTTGATTCAAGAAAGTTAAAAAAGTCTTAAAAGAAAAGATAATATTTGAACTGACTCTTTAATGACAAGTGTTACTTGACAAGGCATGTGAAGATGTTCCAGATAAAGGAAATACTAGCTGAAGTGACTCCAAAGTACAAGGGAGGATACCTCACTCAGGAAACGGCAAGAATTTCAGTAAAGCTAGTTAAGTCTTGAAGTTGTAGCGAGAGGTTAAAATAGAAATGTACAAAGAGGATTGATCATAAGGGTCGTTGTAAGTGTATCTAAAAAGTTTGGACTTTTACCTGAATGTGAAAGGGAGGCACTGAGTGATTTTGCTGTTGTTCAGTCACCAAGTTGTGTCCAACCCTTTGCGACCCCATAGACAGCTGCATGCCAGGCCTCCCTGTCCCTCACCATCTCCCAGAGTTTGCCCAAGTTCATAACCATTGAATCGGTGATGCCATCCAACCTCTCATCCTCTGTCACCCTCTTCTCCTTCTGCCTTCAGTCTCTCCCAGCATCAGAGTCTTTTCCAATGAATTCGCTCTTCACATCATGTGGCCAATGTACTGGAACTTCAGCTGCAGTCCTTCCAATGAATATTCAGGGTTGACTTCCTTTAGGATTGACTGGTTTGATTTCCTTGTTGTCCAAGGGACTCTAAAGGGTCTTCTCCAACACCACAGTTTGAAAGCATCAATTCTTTGGTGCTCTACCTTCTTTATGGGCCAGCTCTCACATCCATAGATAACTAAAGACCGTAGCCTTACTATCCAGATCTTTGTCGGCAAAGTGATGCCTTTGCTTTTTAATACACTGTCTAGGTTTGTCATAGCTTTCCTGTCAAGAAGCAATTGTCTTTTAATTTCATGACTGCAGTCACTATCCACATTGATTTCAGAGCCCAAGAAGAGGATACTTGTCACTGCTTCCACCTTTTCCCTTTCTGTTTGCCATGAAGTGATGGCATTTGATGCCATGATCTTAGTTTTTTGTTAAAAAGCTATATATTTTACAGATATTACTCTGGCAGCTATGTGTGGATAATCTGATAGACTGGAGTCAGAGATATCAATTAAAAAACTATCCTAACAATATGAATTCATCCAATCCAAGAGCATAGGATATCTTACCATTTCTTTGAGTCATCTTCAATTTCCCTTTAATGTTTTGTAGTTCTCAGTACAGAAGTCTTTCACCTCCTTGGTCAGATTTATTTCTACTTATGTTATTTTTTTGGATGTAATTTTTAAAAGAATGTTTTTGTTTCTTTTACATTCCCTCTCTGATATTTCATTGTTAGTGTAAAGAAATGCAACTGATTTCTGTGTGTTGATAATTTGATAAAATAATCCTGATAATTTGCAGGATTCACTTTTCAGTTCTAATAGTTTTGTGTGGAGTCCTTAAGGTTGTCTATAAATAATATTGTATAATCTGCATATAATGACAATTTTACCTTTTCCCTTCCAATGTGGATACTTTTTATTTCTCTTTCTTGTCTGATTACTGTGGCTGGGACTTCTGTGTTGAAAAGAAGTTGTGAGAGAGGGCATCCTTGTCTTGTTTCAAATTCTAATATCCTGGGTAAGAAATAAGGCAGGCTTAGCTAATGAAATCTAGTTGCAATGTGGTGTTAGTTGCTCAGTCATATCCGACACTTTTGCAACCCCATGGACTAGAACCCACCAGGCTCCTCTGTCCATGGAATTCTCCAGGCAAGAATACTGGTGTGGGTTGCCATGCGCTTCTCCATTTGCAATGTGGAACATGAGAGATTTGATATATATTTAGAAAATAGAGAAGTCTGTACTTGGTGATAAACTGAATGACATAAGGGGAAAAGGGGGCTTTGGGGTACCCCAAGTTTCTATTTTAGATGGATGAATGTGTAAGATAGTAAATACAGAGTTTGAAAATGAAATATTGTGGGTTTGAGTTAAAATGTGATGACTACAATTTTGACATGTTGTTGGGTCTTGAACCGTTTGCTATAGCTAGGTTAAAATGTTGTTTAGATAGCTGGAAATACTAGTCTGGATCTCACCACACAAACTTTGGCTGGAGAAAAGACACAGATGACACATCAAAATTTTTGTAGGTTAAATCTCAGATAGTATGTTCTATATGACTGAGCAGAAGATCATTATCAAATTATATTCTCAAATATTAAGTTTATTTTTATAACAGTTCTTGAGAGAAAGGTAGAGAAAGAATAATGACTCAAACATTATTGATTTTCCTGTGGAGGCTATCAGAGTGCATAGACAGTCACTGGATCAACCCAAGAGGAAAATGTTTTAATGCCCATCCCTGTTAAGGCTGTACGTAAGCTCTCCCTCCCACATGTTCATGAATGACTCAGATTTTGTCTTTTTATGTATGATCTGGATTACCCACCTGCTGATTTCATTCTGTTTGCAGAAAAGGAAATGAAGTAGAAATAACTTGTTGAAACTCACTTAATATATTCAGATGAAAACCAGGCCTAACAATGAAATGTGACTAGCATTGTTCTCCAGTTATCCCATATTACAGTTATTCCATTTATCTTTAGTGTGAGAAAATGATGTGAGTAAATCAGAATAAATACTGAGTGAGTATCAGGATATATATTTTAAAGGCCTTGAGAATGTGGCTTGGCTTCCTTTGGCTAAAATAGATAATAGGGGCAAAGTCAAGGCTCTATGCTCACCAACTCATTCCCTCCCCATCTTCCTACGAAATAAGATAATCTACAACTCCCAGCTTCTGCAGTTAGATGAGCTATATAGTGCAGTTTAGATAAAAGTGATACACATCACTTCAACCAGTACTCGTTTCCCGTTGCTACATAGGAAATTGCCACAGATTAGGCAGCATTAAGTAAAACAAATTCATTATTTTACAGTGTTTGTTGGGGCATGGTAGGACCGAATTCTTTGCTCTTTATCTGACTGACTGTTGAGAGTGGGGACAGTTCTCATCTGGGGCTGGAGGAGCTCTTCCAAGTTCATTGGCTAATAGCAACTTCATATCCTTGCCGCTGTAGGACTGATACCCACACTTTACTGCTAGCTCTCTGTCCACTGGGCCTGGCAGGTTCTCGTTACTGGCCCCTCCAGTCTTAAAGCCAGCAAGGGGAGAAGTTTGTCTCGCATCAAATCTCTCTCATTCGAGTCCCTGGTCAGCACTGTCTCTGGTTGCTAGACCCCAGTTTCATGTATTTAGATCCACCCCACCCTTGTAGTTTCCCTTTTTAAAAATCCAACCATGTAGTTTAAGGATAACCTAACCAAAGGGAAAAAAATCTCATATTTGTAGCATGTGCACTCTAGGGAGCAGGGACTCCTCAGGGTCATCTTAGAATTCTGTCTACCACTGTGGCTAACCCATTGAATATCCCATGGGACCTTCCACTCGTTGTTTCCATCCACCACCAGATTTGGAGATTCAGTTGAGGACTATGAGACCTTGAAAGATGAGGGGCCACCAGATGGAAGGGGCAGAGGTCCTGAAATGAGTATCAAAATCATCAATGCCCCCTCCCCCCCCCCTTTCTTGCATTGCCCTGGGAAGTGAGCAAGAATCAAATCTTTATTACATTAAATTTTTGTAGCTCTTTGTTCCAGTTGATAACCTACTTTGGTTAGTGCAGAAACTGGTATCAAATAATAATGGGATAATATTGTGATATATTATGAACTTGCTGTTTTCCAGCTTTTTATGTATTCCTACCTTTCCCTAATAATTCAGGTGGCATCTCTTTCTATGTGTGGTGGCCTTGAGCAAAAAGCTGTTTTGAGCCATTAAGTAGATTTTGTAAATCTTTCTAAAAGACATTAGTTTGAAAGCTAATGTGCTTTTGATATGCAATATGCAAGCTTTATTGAGAAAGAAATTATTCTCTTGGAGTTATAGAAAAACTGGTGTTTTCATATCAAGAGCCAAGTTGTGAGGTTCAGGATACAGACTACATATAATATATCACAGATTTGTGAAAATGCATATTAATGCATTGGTTTACTTGCCTTGAAGGAAAAAAAGTGTGATTGCTGAAGGAATGAAGAGACTGAGGAATGAGATTTTGGCTTGGTAAAGGAGAAGTAGAGAGACCCACATTCCTGGGTGAACTTCAAGCCACATAGCAGAGACCCTTGTGCATCTTGAGGCTGAAATGGTGGCTGAACTACAGCTAATGGAGGTGCCCAGGTGCATTCATCCAGACTCAGTGTTGGGAAAGCACCTGAGTATTCTCCAGAGTAGTGAGTGAGCTGACAGATCCCCAGGGACTGAGAGCCAGGACAAGGTGTGAACGTGTTCACTAAAGGCTGAGGCTGGGTGAATGAGACTAGAGGCGGGTGCAGTGCAAGACAGGTGATAACTCTGGTGAAAACAGGATGACATTCATTGCAGACAACCCTCCTCTGATAGTAAAAAGACGTATTATGTGACTCTCCTTCCTCCGTATTGCAGATAGATTACTTTTGGGGAGAAAGGGAGAAAATGAAGAGAGACAAGGAAAATAAACTAATTTAGTCTGGATTTCTAATAAAAGGGACTGGGTTCATGGCCCCGTGATATTAGGTTTTCCACCACCAGCTGAAATAGAGGTCCAAATTGAAGTCAGTTGGAGAAATATGCAAAGTGACATCTTTGAAGATAAAATTCTTCCCTCAATAGCTTGATGGAATACTTTTTTAATTTAGATTTCAACAGCTGCTGATATTAAAAAGGGAAGAAAAAACAACAAAAGACTTCCCAAATAAAAACCTTTGGTGAAGAAAGGAGGTCAGTATGCTGTCTTCTGCCTTTTATTGGCTTCTCCTTTTGCCTAAAAGTTCCCTTGAATTTCATCCTTTGCCATCCTCCTCTTATTCTCCAAATACCATGGTAAAGAAGGCTCATCCACACCCATGTTATGCTTAGGTGACTATCACATCTCTAGCCGCAGTATTGATCTTGCTTATGAGTTCCATACCTACATTTTCAAATCCTTACAGGTCTGCATTATTGACCTCTATATAGTGGGAAGCTCCAAATCAACATGTGTCCCTTTCATCTGCATCCCCTTACTTTTTCTACCTCTCTCCCTGAAATTAAAAAAAAAAAAAAAAATCTAAACATTGAGATTTCCATTCCCTCTTCTCCACCTGCACTTAACTTGTATGAATTCTGCTTCCTCAATCTCTCACTTCTTCCTCTTCTCACTGCTCATTGCCTTTGTCTAATATTAGACTTCACTGGTTTCTTTGCAGGATATGGCAATATCCTTGGAATGACCTCTCTGTATCAGGTTTGGCTACTCTACTCCTACTCAGTTCATTCTCCATATTTTTTATAGTGGTATTCCTAAAATGCAATCTAACCATACTACTTTTCTGCTTTAAATTGTTCAGAGGCTCTCCTTCAGGATAAAATCCATGATATACTAGGCTTTTCATGGTCTGTGTCTTGCTGCCTTTTAAACTTCATCCTCCTTTTCTCAATATTACGAAGTACAAGAGTTTCCTGAATGGGCTTTGTTCTTTCAACCCTCTGTATTTGTTAACAAGCAACACAGTACCTACATTCTTGAAATCTCATTCCCTAATAATTTTTGTCAAATATGTTAACTCCTATTTGTCTTCCAAGATTCCCATCAAGCTGTACATCCACCTGATTTTTCTTCTCCAAATCATCGTTTAGAGTGAAGATTTCAAAATCCTGTTCTTTCTCACTGAGCTGCCACAAGAACATGTGGGGATTATCTGCTATTTCCTTTATAACTTGAGTTGAAATAACTGTTTTTCTAATTCTATTAATATAAACAGAATTGGTAGTATATACCTCTCATGAAATTCTATAAACATCCAAACAGAACCCATCTTTTTGTTTCTTTTAAAGTTATTTTTTTCCTGGGACTTCCCAGGTGGTCCAGTGGGTAAGACTCCATGCTTCCACTGCAGGGGCATGGCTTCAAATCCTGGTCAAGGAACAAGGAAACCGTATGCTGTGCAGTGCAGCCAAAAAAAAAAAAAGAAAGATATTTTTTCTTGTCATCTTTGTCTCACTTTAGTTCTCTTCTTCTCAGTTACCTCTTGTATCAAATATGTATATCATATCCCCTGTCTCATTTGAAAAGATATAGTGTTGCATGTACATGTAAATGTTTGGGCCCCCTTTCTATATCTAGAATGCTATTTTAAATATCATTGTTTCTTTGTTTTTATTTTTAAACTTTTTGTTTTTGGGGGGGTTACAGCTGATTAACAATGGTGTGATAGTTTCAGGTGAACAGTGAAGGGATGGGACTTAGCCATAAATATGCATGTAAATATCACTGTTTCTTAATATTTCCATGCAGCTTTAACTGTTTGTATCTACCCAGCAATGGTCAACTAGGTTGCTTCCATTTATTTTCCTTCAAACAATGATATGGGGAATGTCTTCTTAACTATTTTACCAGTGTGAGATTTAACTCTGAAAGATCTTGAGTGGAATTGGAAAGTCTTAGGGAATATGTATACCCTATTTTATGGAGTATTTCCTGACTCCTCTCTGGAATTTGTTGTTCAGTCCCTCAAATATGTCCGACTCTTTGCAACCCCATGGACTGTAGCACACCAGGCTTTCCTGTCCTTCACCATCTTCTGGAGTTTGCTCAATCTCATATCCATTGAGTTACTGATGCCATCCAACATCTCATCCTCTGCCATCCCCTTCTCCTCCTGCCTTTAATCTTTCCCAGCATCAAAGTCTTTTCCAGTGAGTCAGATCTTCACATCAGTTCAGTTCAGTTCAGTCACTCAGTCGTGTCTGACTCTTTGCGACCCCATGAATCACAGCACGCCAGGCCTGCCTGTCCATCACCAACTCCTGGAGTTCACTCAGACTCACGTCCATCAAGTCAGTGATGCCATCCACCCATCTCATCCTCTGTCGTCTGTTTCTCATCTTGCCTGCAATCCCTCCCAGCATCAGAGTCTTTTCCAATGAGTCAACTCTTCACATGAGGTGGCCAAAGTACTGGAGTTTCAGCTTTAGCATCATTCCTTCCAAAGAAATCCCAGGGCTGATCTCCTTCAGAATGGACTGGTTGGATCTCCTTGCAGTCCAGGGGACTCTCAAGAGTCTTCTCCAACACCACAGTTCAAAAACATCAATTCTTTGGTGCTCAGCCTTCTTCACCATCCAACACTCACATCCGTACATGACAACTGGAAAAACCATAGCCTTGACTAGATGGACATTTGTTGGCAAAGTAATGTCTCTGCTTTTCAACATGCTATCTAGGTTGGTCATAACTTTTCTTCCAAGGAGTAAGCGTCTTTTAATTTCGTGGCTGCAGTCACCATCTGCAGTGATTTTGGAGCCCTAGAAAATAAAGTCTGACACTGTTTCCACTGTTTCCCCATTTATTTCCTATGAAGTGATGGAATCAGATGCCATGATCTTTGTTTCCTGAATGTTGAGCTTTAAGTCAACTTTTTCAATCTCCTCTTTCACTTTTATCAAGAGGCTTCTTACTTTCTCTTCACTTTCTGCCATTATGGTGATGTCATATGCATATCTGTGGTTATTGACATTTATCCCGGCAGTCTTGATTCCAGCTTGTGCTTCTTCCAGCCCAGCGTTTCTCATAATGTACTCTGCATAGAAGTTAAATAAGCAGGGTGACAATATACAGCCTTGACGTACTCCTTTTCCTATTTGGAACGGGACTGTTTTTCCATGCCCAGTTCTAACTGTTGCTTCCTGACCTGCATATAGGTTTTTCAAGAGGCAGGGCAGGTGGCCTAGTATTCCCATCTCTTTCAGAATTTTCCACAGTTTATTGTGATCTACACAGTTAAAGGCTTTGGTATAGTCAATAAAGCATAAATAGATATTTTTCTGGAACTCTCTTGCTTTTTCAATGATCCAGCAGATGTTGGCAATTTGATCTCTGGTTCCAATGCCTTTTCTCAAACCAGCTTGAACATCTGGATCGGTTCATGGTTCAGGTATTGATAAAGCCTGGTTTGGAGAATTTTGAGCATTACTTTAATAGCGTGTGAGATGAGTGCAATTGTGCAGTAGTGTGAGCATTCTGGCATTGCCTTTGTTTGGGATTGGAATGAAAACTGACCTTTTCCAGTCCTGTGGCCACTGCTGAGTTTTCCAAATTTGCTGGCATATTGAGTGCAGCACTTTCACAGCATCATCTTTCAGAATTTGAAATAGCTCAACTGGAATTCCATCACCTCCACTAGCTTTGTTTGTAGTGATGCTTTCTAAGGCCCATTTGACTTCACATTCCAGCATGTCTGGCTCTAGGTGAGTGATCACACCATTGTGATTATCTGGGTCGTGAAGATCTTTTTTGTACAGGTCTTCTGTGTATTCTTGCCACCTCTTCTTAATATCTTCTGCTTCTGTTAGGTCCATACCATTTCTGTCCTTTATCGAGCCAATCTTTGCGTGAAATGTTCCTTTGGTATCTCTGATTTTCTTGAAGAGATCGCTAGTCTTTCCCAGTCTGTTGTTTTCCTCTATTTCTTTGCATTGATTGCTGAGGAAGACTTTCTTATCTCTTCTTGCTATTCTTTGGAACTCTGCATTCAGATGCTTATATCTTCCCTTTTCTCCTTTGCTTTTCACTTCTCTTCTTTTCACAGCTATTTGTAAGGCCTCCTCAGAGAGCCATTTTGCTTTTTTGCATTTCTTTTCCATGGGGATGGTCTTGATCCCTGTCTCCTGTTTAATGTCACGAACCTCAGTCCATAATTCATCAGGCACTCTATCTATCAGATCTAGGCCCTTAAATCTATTTCTCACTTCCACTGTATAATCATAAGGGATTTGATTTAGGTCATACCTGAATGGTCTAGTGGTTTTCCCTACTTTCTTAAATTTAAGTCTGAATTTGGCAATAAGGAATTCATGATCTGAGCCACAATCAGCTCCTGGTCTTGTTTTTGTTGACTGTATAGAGCTTCTCCATCTTTGACTGAAAAGAATATAATCAATCTGATTTCAGTGTTGACCATCTGGTGATGTCCATGTGTAGAGTCTTCTCTTGTGTTGTTGGAAGACAGTGTTTGCTATGACCAGTGCATTTTCTTGGCAAAACTCTATTAGTCTTTGCCCTGCTTCATTCCGCATTCCAAGGCCAAATTTGCCTGTTACTCCAGGTGTTTCTTGACTTCCTATTTTTGCATTCCAGTCCCCTATAATGAAAAGGATATCTTTTTTGGGTGTTATTTCTAAAAGGTCTTGTAGGTCTTCATAGAACCATTCAACTTCAGCTTCTTCAGTGTTACTGGTTGGAGCATAGCCTTGGATTACTGTGATGTTGAATGGTTTGCCTTGGAAACTAACAGAGATCACTCTGTTGTTTTTGAGATTGCATCCAAGTACTGCATTCAGACTCTTTTGTTGACCATGATGGCTACTCCATTTCTCCTAAGGGATTCCTGCCTGCAGTAGTAGATATAATGGTCATGAGTTAAATTCACCCATTCCAGTCCATTTTAGTTTCCTAGAATGTCGATGTTCACTCTTGTCATCTCCTGTTTGACCACTTCCAATTTGCCTTGATTCATGGACCTGACATTCCAGGTTCCTATGCACTATTTTTTTTACAGTATCGGACCTTTTTTCTATCTCTAGTCCCATCCACAACTGGGCATTGTTTTTGCTTTGGCTCCATCCCTTCATTCTTTCTGGAATTATTTCTCCACTGATCTCCAGTAGCATATTGGGCACCTACTGACCTGGGGAGTTCCTCTTTCAGTATCCTATCATATTGCCTTTTCATACTGTTCATGGGGTTCTCAAGCCAAGAATACTGAAGTGGTTTGCCATTCCCTTCTCCAGTGGACCACATTCTGTCAGACCTCTCCACCATGACCCGCCCATCTTGGGTGGCCCCATGGGTATGGCTTACTTTCCTTGAGTTAGACAAGGCTGTGGTCCTAGTGTGATTAGATTGACTAGTTTTCTGTGATTATGGTTTCAGTGTGTCTGCCCTCTGATGCCCTCTTATAACTCCTACTGTCTTACTTGGGTTTCTCTTATTTTGGAAGTGGGGTATCTCTTCACGGCTGCTCCAGCAAAGCGCAGCCGCTGCTCCTTACCTTGGACGAGGGGTATCTCCTCACCGCCGCCCCTCCTGACCTTGAACATGGAATAGCTCCTCTAGGCCCTCCTGTGCCCTTCTGTGCCCGCACAGACGCCACTCCTTGCATGTGGGGTTGCTCCTCCCGGCCGTTTCCCCTTCACATCAGGTGGGCAAAATATTAGAGCTTCAGCATTAGTCCTTCAAATGAATATTTAGAGTTGATTTCCTTTAGGATTGACTGGTTTGATCTCCTTGCAGTCCAAGGGACTCTCAAGAATCGTCTCCAAAGCCAAAGTTCTAAAGCATCAATTCTTTGGCAGTCCTCCAGTTTACATTCTCAGCAGCAGTGCAGAAGTGTCTTTATATAGCCATGCTAAAATTCCATGTAAATTAGATATTTAAATCTTACAAATAATTTCTCCTACTTCTACATTCTTTAGTGTTTTTTCTTTATCTTTCATGGAACAAAGATCTTCAAGTTTTTAAATTAATTTATTTTAATTGGAGGCTAATTACTTTAAAATATTGTAGTGGTTTTTGCCATACATTGACATGAATCAGTATTGGTGTACAAATCATCAATTTTGATACAATCATGTTTCAGTTTTCTTCCTTGGTGTTTGTGCTTTTTGGAGTTTTGTTTAAAATCTCCTTTTTAACCCAAAATCATAAAAATATTGTTTTCTTTCTTTTGGTGACTCCTATTATCCAGTTGTTGACAATTCTGCCTCTATCCAGCATTTTTACTCATTTATTTTTCCTCTATCCTTCTCCCATGTCATAAATTAATCCCTTTTTGTACCTTCTTCAAGAGTCACCCAATCTTCACCTCACTAATTCAGTCTCCTACTATAAATCTTTTGTCATCAACCCATCCTTGCCCTTTTTTATTTCCTCATTTCTAAACGTTCTCCCCAATACCTCATGATTTCTTTAAAATATCAGTTTTGCTTCATGTTTAATATTTTTCCTTATCTGTTGAACATATTTATGATGTGCACTTTAAATATTTTGTTCTTTCTGTTGCATTAGTTCTGCTTTTTCAGGAAATGATTTTTCTACCAGTGATTTTTACTGTATAGTGTTTGAGCTCCTCAGTAACTAGAAAATCTATTTTATTGGATTTATACTATTGCTTTGACTAATATCTGTTACCAAAGAGGAGATTCAGAAATCTGGACTCTTAACTTGTGCTCTGCTTTGTTTCAGAGTAGAAATTTTAATGTTGCATTCTACCCCTTCCATCCCTGTCCTTCTAGTGACTCTGCTCCTATAAATGCCTTTAATCTGGAACCTTATGTATGTTCCGATTAGCTTTTGCAGTGAGGCTAATGGTGAAGGTGCAAGAATGATCAGAAGCTCCCCACACTGCATACACTCACTCATAGGTCATCTTCATCATACCCAGACTCATCTTTCTCATTACTCCACTGCCTGTGGCTGATAGTGGGCCTGGTACTTCTGTATTCCTGCCCCAGAGAAGTGAAAGCTGAGGGAGAGAAAGGGGCACAATTAGGAAACCTAACCCAAACTGTGCCTCATTTGAAGCTCCTGTCCTCTAATTTGCAAACTTCTCCATCTCCGTCTATCTTGGTTCCACTAAGATCCAACCATCTTCGATCTTTACAAAGGTTTTATACTTTTCTGTGAGTAGTTGAATGGAGTTTTTCATGGCTGTTGTTCAACATGATCTAGGGAACATGACTCATATTGTATTTTAAACTACAGTGAGGTGCCATTCACTAAGAATACAATGTGAATAGCATCCATCACAATTTTTCAGTGTTGAACTTGATTTAGAATTCATTAACCATCATAGCTCTGCTCTGGCTCATTCTGTAGAGGAATATAGGAGCTTGTGGTAGTTCACTCTGTTGTCTAGAGGCAGAAGAAATCATCAAGTGTTTTTGCTGCTTTTTTAAGCATTGCACCTCTTAACTACAGACAGTTCCTTTAAAATGAAGACTATTTCAAGTTATCACTATATACCAAGCATGAGATTCAGTTTCTGATTCCTAACAAGACATAATGAAAGAAAAAAAAAAGTTAAATCGATTTGTTAAATGAAATAGGAATGAAAGTAAGGGGAATTTACTTGAGAAGCATCAGAGAGATAGAGACAGAGACAAAGAGACAGACTTCCTCAGAAAACAAAGAAGGAAATACAAATAGTAATTGAAAATTTCTGGGTTAATAATTGTTGATAAGTTAGATTCTGGTTTTACTACTGTTCAAAGACCTTGTAAGATGTTGGGTTTTTTAAAATATAATCACAGGGCCTGTGTTTGTTATCAGCTGTCAGGAGGAACAAGCAGCATTATATATCATTAGCTATTTAATGTCAAAGAACCAATAAAATCATAACTTGTCTCATTACTCACTTATAACAGGGTTTAAAAATAAGATTCAGATTGTTAAAATCTACTGGTTTCAGATGAGTATACACACAGATTTTTCCTCAGAACAATTTAATTGATCCAGGGATGTGTACCTCAGTGAAAAAGCTTACTAAAAATGAAATTTGTACTTTATTGTAAAAATTACAAAAAACAAAAGCTTTGTCTGAGGTAAATTCAGACTATAAACATGGCAGACCAACCTTTACCACCCAAGCTCTGAATACATAACCATACAGAGATCATAAGTTAGAGGATTATTGACAAAGGCAGCTTCTTGTCAAAGAACATCAATGCAGCTGGTATTTGGTATGCACATTCTGATTCTTCAGGTTTATTCACTTGTCCCACTTGATTTCTGATCAGTCTTGGAAATGATATTAAGTGAATGTCTTTCACAGGCATTCCATTAAGATCATCTCATTAGAGTTGAAACTCAAAGCATAAGTAGTTTTTGTTGTTGTTGTTGTTCATAAGAAATCATGGATTAATTTTGGATTGATTTGAAATTTGGATCCAAATTTTGGATTGAAACTTTGGATTATTTTTTTAGTGGTATAAGGAAAAACTGTATCAGAACATATTCATGGAAGATTTTTAAATAAAACTTTGTCTGGGCTTCCTAGGTAGCAATGGAACAGAATCTGCCTGCCATTGCAGGAAATGTAAGAGACATGGGTTTGATCCCTGGGTTGGGAAGATGCCCTGGAGGAGAAAACGGCACCCCACTCCAGTATTCTTGCTGGGAAAATCTCAGGGACAGAGGGGCCTGGCAGGCTACAGCCCATGGGGTCAAAAGAGTCAGACACAACTGAGCCTCTGAGTGCAAACCTTGTTAAAAGGAAACCTTATCTAGAACATGGGCTGCAGAGTAAGTATGGCAGTTCAGTTCAGTTCAGTCACTTAGTTGTGTCCGACTCTCTGCGACCCCATGAATCGCAGCACGCCATGCCTCCCTGTCCGTCACCAACCCCCGGAGTTCACTCAAACTCACGTCCATCGAGTCAGTGATGCCATCCAGCCATCTCATCCTCTGTTGTCCCCTTCTCCTCCTGCCCCCAATCCCTCCCATCATCAGAGTCTTTTCCGATGAGTCAACTCTTCGCATGAGGTGCCCAAAGTACTGGAGTTTCAGTTTTAGCATCATTCCTTCCAAAGAAATCCCAGGGCCGATCTCCTTCAGAATGGATTGGTTGGATCTCCTTACAGTCCAAGGGACTTACAAGGGTCTTCTCCAACACCACAGTTCAAAAGCATCAATTCTTCGGCACTCAGCCTTCTTCACAGTCCAACTCACATACATGACCACTGGAAAAACCATAGCTTTAACAGTTAGCAGTATTCAAAGTTCAAGGTCAGAGTTGACAACATGGCTTCACCAGAACACAATTTGAATCACAAACTTTAACAGGAGAGTAGAGAAAGGAGAAGGTAGGGATGTCCTAGAGATGCATCTATCCTAAATAGCCAAAACTTATGAATCAGGGGAAAAGAAACAGAATAAAAGCAACTTGGGGGGAGAAGGACAGAGTTGTCTAAATTGAACATTAGTAGGAGTTAAGTAATGGGAGAAAATAATTTTGTGGCTTTAAAGACTATCTAATTTTGCTTTTTATTTTGTAAACTATTGGTGATTTCTTAATTTTTTAAATATGATATTCTCTTTTACCTGTTTTTTGTTTCCCCCTGTAAAAAAGAATATAACCAGACTACCTATATTTTACTCAGTTTCCAGATAAAGCTAATGTTTTTGTTCTTATCTGACAAATGCTTTCACTGAAATTGTGGTTTGTATTTCAGGTAAATATAGTACAGAGACATAGGAAGGCAATGTCAGCATTAATCAATTTTCTGTTCTGCATTCAGTTGGAATAAAACATTCCTCAGTGACATGACAAACCCACACTTTATAAAAAGGAGACAAGATCCAGATACTTTTTGGTTTTTCTCCTCAAGTCTTGTCAGATTTGTCTAGCTAAAAAAAAAAAAAAAAAAAAAAAAGTCTTTATTTAAACTAAAACAGATATAGGGTCCTAGTACATATATTTAAACTCTGATAGTTTTATGAAAACATGATTTCTTTCTTTTCTTCCTTCACTGAGTTGGGGTTTCAGGCAGCTGCTTCCTTCAAGTCTATTCCTCTTTTTTGACTTAATGACCCATGATTTTCATCCAGTTGTGCTCATATTTATTTTTTTTAAGCAAAGAACAATTGACTACATGCTGAAAGTGAAAAATCTCCCAATATAAAATGCAGTCTTCAAGAAATATTGGCCATGTACAGCTCTTAGAATGAAGACCTTTTCTTTCCAATGTTTTTCAACTATGTCATATTAATATCACTTTGTCATTTTAAGTCCTCTTAGTTGTAATGCAAACTAAGCACCATATAACAAAATATTGGCTTAAAATGAAAGAGACTATAAAGAAATTAGTTAACTTATCACAGTTGAATTCTCATGAAAAACTTGGTAAGTTTTTAAGCTCAAGTAGAAAATAAAAACTTTAGGTAAAAATGTTTGGGAGTTTAGAAATATACACTCTCTCATTGTTGCTGAAGAAGGGATAGGCTACCCATCCAGTATTCTTGGCTTCCTTTGTGCTTTAGCTGGTAAAGAATCTGCCTGCAATGGCAGGAGACCTGGGTTCAATCCCAGGGTTGGGAAGATCCCTTGGAGAAGGGAAAGGCTACCCGCTCCAGTATTTTGGCTTGGAGAATTCCTTGAACTGTATGGTCCATTGGGTCGCAAAGACTCAGACACGACTGAAGTGACTTTCACTTTCACTTTGTGTGTGCATCTCAGAGTATCTGTGTATAAATTAATTTCTACAAAGACATCATATATAAACATATTAAAGACTTACTTGAGTATTACTGAATTTGAAATGACTAAATATACATTCAGAAGAATGTGAACCCAGGAGAGACTGTGAAAATTGCAACCATGTTTGCATAAAGTAGAATGTAACTTCATGTAATTATTTAATTGATAATTAAAAATAAATTATAAACATTTCTCACAGAGGTAAACAGGAAATAAAATTTTTTAAATATTATATACAACAGAAGTCACTATTAAATAAATGTCTTTTTCATGTTGAAACCAGAGGATTAATTTTAAAAATTAATAGAGATGTAATTAAAGGGGAGCTATTTTATTGAAATGAAAGATATAAAAATTTAAAAATAATCACCTAATTTGACTTTAAAAAACATTATTATAAGGATAATATACCTATTACTGGTTTTTCTTATTTTATTTTTAATGATTAAATAAGTATTCATGTTTACTATAGGGTGACAAGACAATCTCCAGTACTCCTGGAGGGACTATGACTTGTGATACACTTTCTGAAAAACAATCAAAAGGTGTAAACAAAAATGTTCACACATTTTTCTCACTCTATTTTTTAATTGAACTATAGTTGATTTAGTGTTTCAGGTATACAGCAAACTGATTCAATTATATATATGTGTGTGTGTGTGTGTTCTTTTTCAGATTCTTTTCCATTATACGTTATTACAAGATACTGAATATAGTTCACTGTGCTAAACAGTATGTCTTTTAGAAATCTACTTGATGTATAGTAGTATACATATATTAATCTCCAATTCCCAATTTATCTCTTCCCCATCCTTTCCCCTTTGGTAATTAAAAGTTTCTTTTTTTATTTCTGGATAAATAAGCTCATTTGCATCATTTCTTTAGCTTCCACATGTAAGTGGTGCCAAATGATATTTGTCTTGTACTTCACTTAATGTGATAAGCTCTAGGTCCATCCATGTTGCTGCAAATGGAATTATTTCATTCATTTTTATGATTGAGTAATATTGCATTGAATATTATCACATCTTTATCCCTTCATCTGGCAGTGGACTTTTAAGTGGTTTCCATGTCTTGGTTACTGTAAATAGCTATGAACATAAGGATGTGTGTATCTTTTCAAATCAGTGTGTTCATCTTCTCTGGATACATACCCAGGAGTGAGATTGCTAGATCATATGGTAACTCTATTTTTAGTTTCTTAAGGACTAACCCCTCCCATGCTGCGCTCCATAGTGGCTGCACCAATTTACAGTCCCACCAAAAGTGTAAGAGGGTTCCCCTTTCTCCAAATTCTTTCCAGGGTTTATTATTTGTAGATTTTTTTATGTTGGCCATTCAGACTGGTATGAGGTAACATCTCATTTTAGCTTTGATTTGCATTTATCTAATAATTAGTGACATCAGACATCTTTTCATGTCCTGGCTGGCCATCTGTATATCTTCTTCAGAGAAATGACAATTTAGGTCTTCTACTGACTTTTATTTTTTGTTTGTTTCTGTTTCTGTTTTTTAGAGTTGTTTGAGTTATTTGTACATTTTGGAAATTAAGCCCTTGTCAGTCACATTGTTTGCAAATATTTTCTTCCATTCTATAGGCTGCTTTTCATTTTGTTTATGGTTTTTTTTTCTGTACAGAAGATTATACATTTGGTTAGGACACATTTGTTTGTTTTTACTTTTATTTCTATTGCCTTGGGAGACTGACCTAAGAAAACATTAGTATAATTTATGACATTCTCTTCTAGGAGTTTTACAATGTTATGTCTTGTCTTTAAATCTTTAAGCCATTTTGAGTTTACTTTTGTGTGTTCTAACTTCATTGATTTGTATGTGGCTGTCCAACTTTCCCAACACCATTTGGTGAATAGACTGTTACTGTGTTTTTTCTCCATTGTACAGTCTTGCCTCCTTTGTCAAAGATCAATTGACCATAGGTGTGTGGGTTTATTTTTAGGTTATTTTGTTCCATTGACCCATATGTCTATTTTTATGCCAATACCACACTGTTTTGATTACTGTAACTTTATACTGTTTTCTAAAGTCTGGGAGGGTTATGCCTCCAGCTTTGATTTTTTTTTCCTCTGAAAATTCCTCAGTTTGAGTCTGTTTGGGTTCATTTTGTTTGGGACTCTATGTGCTTCCTGTACTTGGATGTCTGTTTTCTTCTTTGGGTTTAGGAAGTTTATAGCCATAATTTCTTCTTTACATTTTCAATCCTCTTTTGTCTTTCTTCCCCTTCTGGGACCCCCTGTTATGTGTAGATTGGTACGCTTTACATTATCCCATAGGTCTCTTATGTTGCTTTCATTTTTTTCATTTGGCTTTCTGTCTGCTATTTAGATTCAGAGATTCTACCTTCCAGATCATTTATTCTTTTTTCTGAATTATGTTCTGGATTATTTAGCTTGCTATTTATTGCCTTTAAGCTCATCTTTCACCTCAGGAAATGAGTTTTCTAATTTTAATTGTTTCCTCTGTATAGTTTTTCCTTCCTTGTTGCAGAGATCAGCATTTCTATTGACAGCCTTTCTTAATTCAGTATTTTTATTACCTACTTTTTGAACTTGGGATCTGGTATATTGGAGAGGTCTGTCTCATTATTGATTCTTTCAGGAGAATTCTCTTGTTCTTTTAATTGGGAATAGTTCCTCTGCTTCATTTTCTTACATTTCTCTGACTATGAATTTAAGAAAAATAGTTATCTACTGTGGTCTTGAAGGATTGTTTTCAACTTATATTTTTTAACAACTTTATACACTATCAAGTAAAAACAGCAAATAATATCAGCTAAAATATGTGAAAATAATTCTTAATCTTATATAGATGGAGTTAACCCCATACCAAAGTTTTCTATGTCTAAAATGGAGAAAATACTAACATTTAATTCATAGACTTGCAGACCTAACTGGTTTTAGAACTGGTACATAGTAAACATTTCATAAATGTTAGCTACTGTTGGTAAGGGTTAGTTCTTATCAGAGTACTGGGTCAAAAACAGGGGGAAAATTCTGTTCTTATTAAAGAGTTCATAGAAGCCTTTTCTTTCTCTGTGTATGAAGAAGGCAATAGGAAACAATCTCAAAGTTAGGAAAGGGAAGATAAAAAATTTATCTTCCTGTTTTGAGGTAACGAACATGATCCACATGGAAAGGACAATCAAATGTCAGATGTTAAGTGTCTGTCAGATTTCATGGCAAATACTTGTTGACAAATGTCTCTAGGCAGAGCTGGTTACCTGTATACTTGGTCTATGCGCACGTTTTTGTGTTTGGTTTCCTCTTGACACTCATGTAAATGTTCTGTACCAGGTGGGTTCTTTGGTGTCTGTCATGAGAGAAGAATCCACCATTTCCAAGTCCCCTGGGAAGGAAAACTAGTCAAGAGTCCTGCGAGTGGCTTACTTAAGATGTGATAAAGCTGAAAAAATGGGACTGAAATTTCCATTTGTGTAATTGTGTCAATAAATTGATACAGGAAGGAAGAAAGGAGGGAAGGGAAGGAAGATAAAGACGGGAGGGAGCCGGGAGACAGAGAGGAGGAGGAAGAAGAAAGGAAATGGATAGCTCCTATACATGTGCAGGACATGAGGTGGCTGTATTTGGCATTCACTTAAGTCCTCTAGCATTTCATTTTTTAAAAATTCTCCATTTTTTTCATTCTCCATTGTGATATCTTTATAATATTGCAGTTACACAGGGTCTTCTTTTACTTTTTCATATTCTTCATTCTAGGGATGTATTTCTGAAATTGCTTTCTTTTTGAAATGGGGTAAACAGGGTCACCACCAGAGAGAGAGAATAAAATGAGATCACAGGATCAAAAAAACAATCCCTCACTGAAACAAATAAATGAAGAAGATATCTGCAAACTCACAGCTCTGATTCTAGCCATATTTAATAGTTTACAAACAACTCATTTTCTTCTCAGATCATTTCAGAGTTTTATCCAAGAATATCATTGTATTTGGCTTGTCATTTGTTCAACTAAAGAGACATTTTAGCATTTTCCCCAAAATCGACAGAAGGTAACTTTAAGTTCTACTTCTGGACCACTGTTGAGCAGCAGCTTTTCCAGCTTCCACTCACTGAAGCTGTAATAAATTTAGGGTCCATTTTCTAGCCTCAGTACCACTACATCAAGCATCATGATACATAAAGAACATGACTAACTTAACTCTAACTTGAAAAAAAAAAGATATTTTGAATAACCTAACAGTTTCATGAAGAGAAAAGTTATGACCAACCTAGATAATATATTCAAAAGCAGAGACATTACTTTGCCGATTAAGGTCCGTCTAGTCAAGGCTATGGTTTTTCCTGTGGTCATGTATGGATGTGAGAGTTGGACTGTGAAGAAGGCTGAGTGCCGAAGAATTGATGCGTTTGAACTGTGGTGTTGGAGAAAACTCTTGAGAGTCCCTTGGACTGCAAGGAGATCCAGCCAGTCCATTCTGAAGGAGATCAACCCTGAGATTTCTTTGGAAGGAATGATGCTAAAGCTGAAACTCCAGTACTTAGGACACCTCATGTGAAGAGTTGACTCATTGGAAAAGACTCTGATGCTGGGAGAGATTGGGGGCAGGAGGAGAAGGGGACAACCGAGGATGAGATGGCTGGATGGCATCACCGACTCGATGGACGAGAGTCTGAGTGAACTCCGGGAGATGGTGATGGACAGGGAGGCCTGGCATGCTGTTATTCATGGGGTTGCAAAGAGTCGGACACGACTGAGCGACTGAACTGAACTGAACTGAACAGTTTCGAATTGCAAGTAGAATTACGGTATTATAATTAGAAATAGTATTTAGGAGCTTTCTCTTCAGTCATTGTGCCTTTAAAAACTCTTTTACGATTTCTCCTTGCATCTCAAAATAAATCATGTTTCTGATATAACTTTTTTCTATAGTCTAATTAGGCCCATTAGGTATACATATGTAACATTCGAGTAGGTTTGCATGAACTTCATTTAAGGACAGTCAAAACACTTTCAGTTGGAGTATTTTGAATATATTAAAAATGGTTTGTTTCAATAGGTAGAGGATTTTAAAGGATGTTTAGACTTTTATGCAATTCATTATGCAGATGGATTTCTACTAGAATAAGGCATCTCAAACTAAAGTTTCAGAATATCTTCCAAGGTCTTCAGGATCTTTATAAGAATATATTTTACTTTGTTGATCATCTAAAAGATAATTCACTCATATTCTGGATTACCTAGTGATCCTACTTGTAATCAAATATGCAAGGAGGTTTCAGAAACTGCATGTCTTATTATGGAGTCCAAAACTGAAAAACAAATGTTTTCCAAAACTTAGGTTTTCAAAAAAGTACAAGTTATTTGTGGAATTAAGTTATCACTTAGTATATGATAAACTCGAAGCTACAGTCACCAAGATAGTGTGGTGTTGCTTGTTATTGATAATTATTTTTAAAGTTTTTGACAGTGATGACAAAACATGGGTGACGTCATCATGTTTGAGGCAAACTCTTTCTATGTTTATGCTGGCATTTAGAAACAACTTATTAATAAAAGTATGGAATAAATGCACAATAAAATTCTTTTCCTAAGAAAATCAGCAGCAGACATTCATTTAATGCAAGTTTCAGTAATATTATAACACACAAGTGAACAGGACCACTTCCCAGAATTATCAAGTGATGTCTCATTAAACAGATAGTCCAGGACTACTGTCAATTTTATTTAAGTCGGAAATCTGATTGTCCTGAACTAGCAAACAGGCTGTTAATGTTTTAAACAGTATTTTGTCAATATACATAGGCAAGTCAGCATTCTGTGAATTCAAAGTCTAGAAATAGATTAAATATAGAACTGGAACTGAGATGCCATCCTTCTGTCATTAGCATCGTGGCAGTGCAATGCCACTGAAAGGGCATTCAGAAGACCAGAATTCCAGTCTTGGCACTTTCCTCTCATTCTATTATATTGAGCACAAAATTAAACTGCCCTAAGCCTCAGTCCCTATACCATGAAAGAAATGAGACATCCAATTCTAACATGCTATGTAAGAAGATGCCCTAGGCATCTGTCGTAAATTCATGTATTATATTTTCAATTCTTGGAAATACCTAAAATCCACAAATACTATACTTTTTGTCATATTCCAACAGAGTATTCCTCATTTTCAAATTGAAGAACAGGATGACTCATTCCAGTGTTATTCTAAACAAAATGCCTAAAACAAGTTCCAGCAAATTCTTTTAGCCATTTAATTATTTGAGGACTAGGTTACAGTTTCTCTGGTGTCCCATATGATAAAGAATTGGCCTACAGTGCGGGAGACCTGGGTTCGATCCCTGGGTTGGGGAGATCCCCGGAAGGAGGGCATGGCAACCCACTCCAGTATTCTTGTCTGGAGAATCCCCATGGACAGAGCAGTCTGGAGGGCTACAGTCCATGGGGTTGCAAAGAGTCAGACGCAACTGAGTGATTAAGCACAGCAGAGCACATGTTACAGTAATCTTATAAGAGAGCATAAAGTATGTTTAATTGTAGATGTTTTATTTTTTTTATGTAGTTTTCATTTTATATAGGTGCAATGTTGCCTTCCAATGTTGTGTTTCAGGGGTACAGCAAATTGATTCCGTTATAAATATATTCATTGTCATATTCTTTTCCTATGTAGGTTATAACAGAATATTGAGTAGCTTCCTGTGCTATACAGTAGGTCCTTGTTGATTATCTATTTTATATATAAGTAGTGTGTGTGGTGGGTTTCCCTGTGGGCTCAGTTGATAAAGAATCTCCCTGTAATGCAGGAAACTGAATGCAGTGCAGGAGATCTGGGTTCGATCCCTGGGTCAGGCAGATCTGGAGAAGGAAATGGCAACCCATTCCAGTATTCCTGGGAAATCTCAAGAACAGAAGAGCCTGAAGGGCTACAGTCCATGGGGCTATGAAGAGTTGGACACAATTTACCAACTAAACCGCCACCCTGTGTGTATGTTAATCCCAAACTTCTAATCTATCCCTGCCCCTCCCCTTTCCCCTTTGGGAACCTTAAGTTTGTTTTCAAAGTCTGTGAGTCTGTTTCTGTTTTGTAAATAAGGTCATTTGTATCATTTCTTTTTTGATTCTACATATAAGTGATATCATGTGATATTTGTCTCAGTCTGACTTCTCTCTCTCTCTCCTCTCTAGGTCCATCCATGTTGCCGCAAATAGCATCATGTCATTCTTTTTTATGGCTGAGTAATATTACATCATATACACGTACTGCATCTTTATCCATTCATCCAGCAACGGACGTTTAGATTGCCTCCATGCCTTCACTGTTGTAAGTAGTGGTGTAACGAACACTAGGGTGTTCTGGGGTTTCCTCTTGTTCCTTCACCTGGAATATACGTCTCTGCCATCTCTTTCTCTCTAACTTTGTCGGCGCCATTCTACAGGCTGTAGGATTGTAGATCTTCTTGCTTCTGGTCCACCCTCTGGTGGGTGAGGTTAGTCTAGGGGTTCATGGAGGCTTCCTGGTGGGAGGAAGTGGTGCCTGCCCACTAGTGGGTAGATCTGGATTTTGTCCCTCTGGTGGAGAGGGCTGTGTCATGAGGCATGTCTAGAGGTGCCTGTGGGCTCAGAACCACTTTGAGTAGATTGTCTGTTGATGAGTAGGGCTGTGTCCTCACTGTGTTGGTCGTTTGGCCTAAGGCTTCCAAGTGCTGGAGCCTGCAGGCTGTTGGATGGGTCTAGGTCTCTGTGCCAAAATAGTGACCTTCAGGAGAATTCATGCTAGTTGATATTCCCTGGGACCCTCTGCCACCAGTGGTCTTATCCCCACCTCCCTAGGAGAACCTTCAAGACCAACAGGTAGGTCTGGCCCAGATTCTTATGGAGTCACTGCTTTGCCTTGGGTCCCAGTGCGCATGAAACCTTGTTTGCACCCTCCAAGAGTGGAGTGTCTATTTCCCCTCAGTCCTATGGAGGTCCTGCACATAAGCCCTGCTGGCCTTCAAAGCCAAATGCTCTAGGGGCTCCTGTTCTATTGCCAAACCCCCAACTGGGGAGCCTGATGTGGGGCTCAGAAGTCTCTCTTCTGTGGGATAGCCTCTCATTTGCTTCAGCTGTGTCCGACTTTTTATCCCAGGGATAACCTCTGCGATATAATTAGTTTCAGCTTGTGGGCTGCAAACTGAAACAGGTATGAGATTTGATTATATCATGAAAGTGCCCCTCCTACCATCTCATTGTGGCTTTTTCTTTGGGTGTAGAATACCTTTTTTGGTCAGTTCCAGGTTTTTTTGTTGATGGTTGTTTAGCAATTAGCTGTAATTAATTTTGGTGTTCCTGTGAAAGAAGGTGATCATGTCCTTCTATTCCACCATCTTGTCTCCAATCTCTGCTGTAGAGGTTTTAGTATAGCGATAACTTCATAACTATTTTATTGCATTGTAGCCAAATTCTTTGCCACCTGAGCCACCAGGGAAGTCCTGAATTTTCACTTTCATAACTACTTTATTATCTGATAAGCTTTTTAAAAATAACATATTCTTATTTTAAACAGAAAAATATAATTCTGGAATGTTTGTTTGGGTAACTCAACTGGTAAAGAATCCACTTACAATGCGGGAGACCGGGGTTTGATCCCTGGGTTGGAAAGATCCCCTCTGGAGAAGGGAAAGGCTACCCACTCCAGTATTCTGGCCTGGGTCACAGAGAGTCAGACATAACTGAGTGCCTTTCACTCACTCACTCACTCAAACAGGTCATAGACTTGAACTGTCATGTCTATGATGACAAAAGCAAAAAATTTCTAGGTCCTCTGGGACATTATTTAGAAAACTAACACTATTTTTATGAGCCAATTATCACTAGAATGTGCTTAAGAATTATTTTCTCTTTGTATATAGAAAACATGACCTTAGACCAGTGGTTCTCAACCAGGGGTGATTTTGTTTGGAAATGAACAAGTGGTGGTGTTTGGAAACATTTTCCATCATTACAACTGGGGGTTGGGTGGCAGAAGTGCTCCAGGCATCTAATAGATAGAAGTCAGGGATGCTTTTAAACATTCTACAACCCAGAGGACAGGCTGGTGTCAACAAAGAATAACCCATCACCAAATATCTATAACACCAAGACTGAGAAGTTCTGCTGTAAACTCTAAGTTGCCAATCCCTTCTGTACCAGTTCTGTGAAAATGCTAAAGGATAATTTTCCCTACTTCCTCTACTTATAAAAAGGGAACTTAAGGTTTTTATTCAACTGTTAAAATATGTTTTCTTCCTATTTCTCTGTCACAGTCTGTCAGTCTCCTTATGTAAAGAACTGAAAATCTTTGAAGTTCTAACTTGGGGAACTATTTCTGCTATTTTGAAGATATAGTAACTTCATTATAGGGCCTGTTTAGTGCCTTGCATTTCCAGAAAGTCTATATATATATATATATATATATATATATATACACATATATATATATATATATATGTGTGTGTGTGTGTGTGTGTGTGTGTGTGTGTGTGTGTGTGTGTGTGTATGTGTGTGTATATATATATATTACTGTCAAATCATATCTTTCCATGCTTTTGAAAACTCAGCTGAGGAAGCCAGTGCAGCTTTTTGATCCCCTTGTCCTTTTTCAGTGTGTGAGAAATGTGATTGCCAAGAGTTCTAGGAAGGATAAATTGGGAGTGGTTTTGAGAAAGACTTGGTGTTGATGTTTAAAATATGATACATATTTTTGTATTTATTTCCAGATTTATTCAACATAATTTCCGATTTTTTCCTAAATTGGACAAACCACTGTTGCTTAGGCTTAACTAACTTTTTAATTAGTGTTTCCATTTTTCTGAAGGACTCCCAAATCAATATCTAGGTAAACCATAATGGAGGCCTGTTGGTGGCTGTCATTATTCTCACAGGATTGTAGCGCCACCTACAGGAATCATTATGCATATCACTATTTGACCTGCTTTGCTGCCATCAATCATTGATTGATATTCGTATAGTACAAAGGAGATATGAACACGTCTGGAAAACAAAGCAAAACAACAAACAAGAACCCAAGAGAGACACTTATACCATAAGAACTTCACTTACTTTCAGAAGAGCAGTAATTTCTTGATTTCCAAAAACATAGGGAAATATTATTTTCAAAAGTTTGGATTGTTTTAAAAACAACAACTACCTCTACACCATTAAAATAAGACAATTATATATTTTTTAATGTGCTGAAAATTAGTGATACTATTTCTAGTGATTTTGACTAAATTTTGAAAAATCAATACAAAATTTTATAGATTAAGTTCATCTGTAATTTAAAAAAAATTAAATCCATAAACAACTGTAAACATAAAGACAAAATTGGAATATGTTTGTTTTCCCTTTCTAGTCTCCTTCAAAACATGAGTTTATGCAATTGAGTACCTTTTTAGTTTTGGCAAAAGCCAGAATTTTCTGGTTTTTAAACTCACACTGCCTAGTTTTGATAATGACAAAAGATACCATGTTCTGATGACAAAAGATACCATGCTCCTCTTCTTTATGCATGTGGACTTTACTCCAGAAAACTGGTATGCAGACACATCAGCCTAAGACAGCATCTGTGAGAACCTTTAAGAGAGTTAAGAATAGATTTAGACCAAGTCAGCACACAGTAAGAAAGAAGTTGGCATTCTGAAATCTACCTCTTATCTCCTGTGAAAAGGCTATTTAACTCCTGAAGACCTAGTTTTTATACCAGCTAAAGAAGTAAATCATAGCATCAAAATCTACCCGGGCGCTCTGTATGTGGCATGAAATCGCACTCTTTGATGAAATGGAGGCAGGCGTTACCATAAATCTTTTTCACCAAAAGAATGTTCACTGGTTCCTTTTCGGTAATTTGATGTAGTGTGAATTAAAACCAGATCTTGTCTGCTCCTATCAGGGAAGGAAAAGTAAAAAGAACGCAAGGTATTTTTAGAGTGAAGACCAGCCAAGAAAATTAAACCAGATGATTAAGCTTAATGGAGTTTGAAAACCAAGGGGCAATTATTAGTTCAAAATAATTGCCTTCCATTCAACTTCAAGGAAATGTGGGAAAGCAGAATTCCCTCAATTCTCTCTTTCTCCTGAGCCTAAGTAGGGAAAGACACAAGGAGTGGAGGTGGGTAGGGATCAATAACCAACTATACTGGCCATGAAATATAGTTACATTGCTTAAATGTCTTTTCCAATAATATCAATTCCCTCTGTTAGGATTAAAATAGCACATCAAAAGTTAGCCATAAGAATTTTCTAAGAATACAGGTAAAATAATTTTCATAAAAGTTGGTCCCAAAGAGATATATAGCTATCAAAATTTATAACCTACAGTGAGCACATTGGCTGTGACAGAATAAAAGCTCTTGGGGGGTAGTGTCATAAAATAATTGAAAGAGTCCAGTAGTTTTAATGGGATGACATGCATCTTAAAGAGAAAGGAGAAAACTTGTCCTTTCTCTGTTGTGTTGTGCTGAAATAGGTTATACAGAACAGATAAGGTTCCCCAGACAAGAAGGTTGGAAGTAGAATTATGGTCCCATCTTTGCTGGTAAGTTTGTGATCTATCTGTATGTATGCTTTGGAAGTTTATTTTCTTACTGAAATATAGCGAATAATAGAACCAAATGATTGAATGAGCCCATCTCACTATTATGCAAAATCACTTTAGTAACCTTAATATCTAGTTTATGTTGTGGTGAATTATGACTTACAATATAGATCTAATGTTGTATACTTATATAATGCCACTGTTATATAATTTTGCAGTATACAAGTAGGAATTTCTTTCTCTTGCCACTTTAATTTCAGGATTAAAATTATCTACCTAATACTACATGAGAGAATACAGCATTAGTTTCTTTAAATTTTACCTGAAATTGTATAAAACTGTAAATATTTCTTACAGGATCCTGAGAATTCCTTATAAATAAATGAACAGTCTAAAATATTCTATGACTTGAAAAAGAAAAATCTGTTTTAAAAAGGAAATAAAAATGAAGATGCAAATCAGCACAGAAGTAGTATATATTCAATCTTTCCTTGGGGTCAAATTGCATTTTTCACATAATTTAAACAAAATTCACAGAGACTAAGATGCCAAGTTGACACACAGCTTGTAATATATTGAAGTTATAACATAAATCTGGAACACTGTTGAAAGGAAAAATAAAATGCTAATGTTAAATTTTTTATGCTGCAAATGTGAATGCTTTACTATCATAAACAAACTAAAAAGTACACATTTTATTAATAAGCATATTTCATGTATAAAATAATAAATATGTTTGAATCATTTTTCTGGATCTCTTCTTTTGGATTTTCAACCTAGAATTATGTTATTTTACTAAAACATATTCTCTTTAATTCATTCCTCTAAAAATGGATTTTCAAATATCTCTTCTGTAAACATGTTAGTTGTTTAGTTGCTAAGTTGTGTTCTATTTTTTGCAACCCCATGGACTGTCACCCATCAAGCTCCTCTCCTCATGGGATTTCCCAAGCAAGAATGTGAGCGGGTTGTCATTCCCTTCTCCAGAGGATCTTCCTGACCCAGGGATTGAACCCATGTCTCCTGTACTGGCTGGTGGACTCTTTACCCTGCTGTCATCAGGAAAGCCCTCAACACACTGAATTAAAACTTGTGTAAATAAAACAAGAACAGGAGGAGTTCTTATTTACCAAGTAATGAAATCACTTTCTCTTAGAGTGAAGGTTTCATTTATGTCAATATAAACAAGAAACAGTTCAAAGCCTAAAATCAGAATGTTCTAGTTGCAGGAGCTTCAGTTAAGAATCATTTACATTTTTTGAGTCTCAGCCTTCCTATCTGAAAAGTGGTAATAATAGTAACAATAATACTTTACTGGGCAGTTGTGTATTTTAGGGGACAAACATGTGAAAGCCTAGTATACCCCTATGTGATAGATAACTGATAGAAGTGGTCCCTCTGAAGCCATACAGTTAAATCCCAGTTCTCCTCTATAGATTATGTGTTCTTGGATACATCTTTCTAAAGTCTTTCTCTGTGTAATACAGATGATAGCCAAATGCATATATGAATATCATAATACATAGAAAATATACAGGTGCTTCTTTTTCTAATCATGTGTTGGCTAGAGCAGGCTACACAATGCTGTGGTGCCAAGTTTGAAAATAGTAGTGATCCTGTACATAAAAATGTACTTCTCTGTCATGTAGAATCACCATAGGCCTGGTGGCATTCCAGGTTATCTCCCTTCCAAGAGTTGATACAAGGATCTACACAGCATCCATCTTCTACTCTACAGTCTGAAAGACCTGACCTTCTAAATCAAGGTAGAGGAAAAGAGAGTGGGGCGCTTACACAGGCAAATAACTCTGAGGCTTACGTGGCTCCTGATAATTTCTGGTAATAGAAAAGATAAACCAAGTCTTAATTAATCATATCAAAAATGAAATTAAAACTAGCACTCATACAGTACCCAAGCAACTGGATTTGAGGTGTGATGGTCATCTCATACACTAGTAAAGTAATGCTCAACATTCTCCAAGCCAGGCTTCAGCAATACATGAACCATGAACTTCCAGATGTTCAAGCTGGTTTTAGAAAAGGCAGAGGAACCAGAGATCAAATTGCCAACATCTGCTGGATCATGGAAAAAGCAAGAGAGTTCCAGAAAAACATCTATTTCTGCTTTATTGACTATGCCAAAGCCTTTGACTGTGTGGATCACAATAAACTGTGGAAAATTCTGAAAGAGATGGGAATTCCAGACCCCCTGACCTGCCTCTTGGGAAACCTGTATGCAGGTCAGGAAGCAACAGTTAGAACTGGACATGGAACAACAGACTGGTTCCAAATAGGAAAAGGAGTATGTCCAGGCTGTATATTGTCACCCTGCTTATTTAACTTCTATGCAGAGTACATCATGAGAAATGCTGGGCTGGAAAAAGCACAAGCTGGAATCTAGATTGCCAGGAGAAACATCAATAACCTTAGATACGCAGATGACACCACCCTTATGGCAGAAAGTGAAGAGGAACTAAAAAGCCTTTTGATGAAAGTGTGAGGAGAATGAAAAAGTTGGCTTAAATCTCAACATTCAGAAAACGAAGATCATGGCATCTGGTCCCATCACTTCATGGGAAATTGATGGGGAAACAGTGTCAGACTTTATTTTTGGGGGCTCCAAAATCACTGCAGATGGTGACTGCAGCCATGAAATTAAAAGATGCTTACACCTTGGAAAGAAAGTTATGACCAACCTAGACAGCATATTCAAAAGCAGAGACATTACTTTGCCAACAAAGGTCCGTCTAGTCAAGGCCATGGTTTTTCCAGTAGTCATGTATGGATATGAAAGTTGGACTGTGAAGAAAGCTGAGCAATGAAGAATTGATACTTTTGAACTGTGGTGTTGGAGAAGACTCTTGAAAGTCCCTTGGACTGCAAGGAGATCCAGCCAGTCCATTCTGAAGGAGATTAGTCCTAGGTGTTCATTGGAAGGAATGATGCTAAAGCTGAAACTCCAGTACTCTGGCCACCCCATGTGAAGAGTTGACTCATTGGAGAAGACTCTGATTCTGGGAGAGATTGGGGGCAGGAGGAGAAGGGGACGACAGAGGATGAGATGGCTGGATGGCATCACCGACTCAATGGACGTGAGTTTGAGTGAACTCCAGGAGTTGGTGATGGACAGGGAGGCCTGGCGTGCTGCGATTCATGGGGTCGCAAATAGTCAGACACGACTGAGCGACTGAACTGAACTGAACTGAACTGGCACAATAATGGAGCAATAATATAAATTCACATAATTTATCTCCTGTGGTTCATCTACTAGGCAAAACTTAACAATGTGGGCTATTTCTGTTGAAATTCCATGTAAGGGGTCCAGAGTCAGTTTAACCAAAACCACTGTGAGTTCTTGAGCTTCTCCCATCATGCTAGTATCACATCCTGAATTGGAAAGACACTTCTCTTGTAAAAGTTTGAAGGTACTTCTTCATGTGTATGAATTTCTCTGGCACGAGAGACTATGCCTCTAGTTTGTCAGAGGGGAACTTTAAAGTGGGAAAAACTGTCAGTCCGTATTACTTATTTTCATTGACAAATGTCCTATTTAGTTTAAATTCAATTTGCCAGTTACCATCATGAGCTGTTATAAGTTTTTCAAAGCCAAATCCACAAGTGCCTCTATGTGCAAGTTCATGCTTACCTGCTAAAAAAAGTGGTACAGGCACTAAATGAAATGTTCACTTTATCTTTAAGGGTGAGTAAAGCACAAGGGCTTATTTGTGTCTTCCCAGGAAAGACTCCATCTTGCTGCAAAAATGATTAAGAAAGCAGTTAAAAACAGTGTATGGTACAGACATTACTCATTTTTCCTACTTGACTGCCCTTTGGTTATATCAAGGTCCCTGCTCATAAGCACCCAAAATGCCTTCTTTTTCCTGTCTTTCTTTTTCTCTTTTTATGACATCTTTTCTTTCTGTTCAGTTTACTCACAAGCACACACCTGCCTGGATTACTGACTTGCTATGGACATCATTGCCTTTGAGATGCTAGTAATTGATATTAGCAAAGGCAAGTCCTCTTTCCATGTTGCATCTTATTCTTTATAGTTGAGAATATATAAGTTTGGCCTTTGGTTTCACGAATATGCATAAAGCATTACTCTGATGCATTAATGCATCAAAAGCTATCCTTGTTTTGCAGAGGAACTAAGAAGCCACTTGAACACATCCAGGTCTTTTTAATGAAACGACCATGAAAAACAGGGTGAAAAGATAAAGAAAATTCTTTCACAATCTCCCTCTTCCTACTAATTACTAAAGGCTTCAGGCCTTGGGATCAAATCACTCCCAGGACCCAGGAGTTATTTAGCCCAAATATCTGGCAGTTAATACCAACACTTTTCACTTATCAGTTTTATTTAGTGTTCAGTCTTCCTAAGATGCCAAAGAGATTAGTGATGACTCAGTAAAAACATGTGTTTCAATTGCCAAAAATTTTAATTTTACATATTTTCTTAATACAGAAGTTGACACTAAGACAATATTTCCTCTACCAGCGTTAAATCTGGCTATTTGGAAGTGCTCATTTAAAGGGAAAGTGATTATTTTTCAATAAGGATTGTGTCCCAAATCCAACTTTTAAATGTGCTCATTTCACCTCCTGTTTTCTGGTCTTCATTTTAATTACTCTATTTGGGAGTCTGAGTTTACTCATAACTCTTACCTATCAGGAGATAAAAGGACCAGGAAAGCAAGCCTGCCATTTTATACTTCAAAGTCAGAAACAGCATGCTAAATCTACTTCCCAAGTCCTCCTTGAAAGGCTTCAGTAAATTATTCCATAAATTATTCCAGAGGTATTGACAGAGCATGACTTTCATTTTTCGCTTTTATCCATAGCATAAAGGATCTTACTGCTTAGAACAGCTAACTTTTCAAGTTCTTCAACTGGATTTGGGGTGGGTGGTGGGGAGGAGAACACAAACTGAAGAAAGACTACCTCAGTGCATTCATCTACTGATTTTCCATTCAGAGGTTCACAGATAATCGACAACAAGCAGAATAAATTTCTCTGTAGGGAGTTCTAATCAGTTGAAGAAAAACCATCTCCAAAGGCCTAATCAGTACTTAAAATACAGGATCATGGCAAGTTCATGCACTGACTTTATCAACTGGACTTCTTCCCATTGCCCATTACTTTGACCCCATGTCTCCATACATACACACACACACACTTCCTTAGTTCTTTATCCCATTTCTCCAAACACACACACACACAATCCTTTAGGTCTTAAGTTTTCTGTACAGTTGACCCTCTACCAGTACAGGGGTTCAGGGTGCTAGTTCAGTTCAGTTCTGTTGCTCAGTTGTGTCCAACTCTGCGACCCCATGAATCACAGCACACCAGGCCTCCCTGTCCATCACCAACCCCCAGAGTTCACTCAAAGTCACGTCCATTGAGTCAGTGATGCCATCCAGCCATCTCATTCTCTGTCGTCCCCTTTTCCTCCTGCCTCCAATCCCTCCCAGCATCAGAGTCTTTTCAATGAGTCAACTCTTCGCATGAGGTGGCCAAAGTACTGGAGTTTCAGCTTTAGCATCAGTCCTTCCAATGAGCACCCAGGGCAGATCTCCTTTAGAATGGACTGGCTGGATCTCCTTGCAGTCCAAGGGACTTTCAAGAGTCTTCTCCAACACCACAGTTCAAAAGCATCAATTCTTTGGTCCTCAGCTTTCTTTATTGTCCAACTCTCACATCCATACATGACCACTGGAAAAACCATAGCCTTGACTAGATGGACATTTGTTGGCAAAGTAATGCTTTTGAATATGCTGTCTAGGTTGGTCATAACTTTCCTTCCAAGGAGTAAGTGTCTTTTAATTTCATGGCTGCAATCACCATCTGCAGTGATTTTGGAGCCCCCCAAAATAAAGTCTGCCACTGTTTCCACTGTTTCCTCATCTATTTCTCATGAAGTGATGGGACCGGATGCCATGATCTTCGTTTTCTGAATGTTGAGCTTTAAGCCAACTTTTTCACTCTCCTCTTTCACTTATCCCACAAAGTCAAAAATAAGTGTATAGCTTTTGACTCCACAAGGGCTTAACTGCTAATAGCCTACTTCTGTTGATCACAAGGCTTGCCAATAATCCAAACATTCAACATGTTTTATATATGTGTTATACACTAGTTTTACAATCAATTAAGCTAGAAAAGAGAAAATGTTAAGGAAATATAAGAGAAAAAATATTTACAGTGTATAAATATATATGTTTATTGAAAAGAATCCGCATGTAAGTGGACTTTATGGTTCAAACCTGTGTTGTTCAAGGGTCAGCTATAGTACCAACAGTGAATGGCAAAGATTCTCAAATTTTTGAAGGCAATAATAGTTTTTAAATACTGATAATGGTTTTTCAATACAACTCCTAGAGTAATGAAAATAAAACCAAAAATAAATGGGATATAATTAAATTTGAAAGCTTTTGCACAGCAAAGGAAACCATAAACAAAATGAAAAGACAACCCTCTGAATGGGAGAAAATATTTGTAAGCAAAACAGCAGGCAAGGGATTAATCTCCAAAATATACAAGCAGTTCCTGCAGCTCAGTATCAAAAAAGAGCCTTATACAAGATTTTGAAGACATGATAAATTAAACACTAAAGTTCTAGAACATAGACCTTGTAAATTTCAGTTTAGTTAGAAATAGTCTCACTGATACATAGTTGATATAGCTGGACGAAACAATCTTTTATTATCATTTAAGTGACAGACTTGTTCTTTGAGAAACTAAAACCAACTGTCCTTTCTCTTGCAAATATTTACCAATCAGAATGTAGATACAGGATACAAAGAACTGAGACAGCCTAACTAGCTAATTCAGGCAAGACCTAAAACCAAAAAAAAACAAAGAAAAGAGAGAGAGAGAGAGAGAGACAAAGTGATAGTTTTAGAATTCAAACTGCTGGGAATACTCCCTTAGCTTAACTTTACAAATAGTAAAACCTTAGTCATCTGAGTTTGCAACTTGAAGGTATTCCAACTGTTCTTTCTAAATTAGTAAATTCATGTTGTATTACCTGATTCATGACCAACATTTTTAAGTAAAGCCATGAGATCTCTAGTTTTGCCTGTTTATATTATGTGTCTATGTACACATTATATATGAGATAGCTCTCTCTCTGGAATATATTATCAAAATTGAATTTATAAACAGCTCTGTTCAATTTAAAAGAAAGGGCTTACAAATTGAAGAAACTGGCCAAAGAGACTTTCAGGTTCATGCGAACTGGGAAATGTTCAATATTATGTTGATACTTGTTACTAAAGTTTGTTTGTTGATCTAATTAATATAGACATGTCTTTAAGAGTCAATAATAAGTATAATGCTGTATTGCAACTCAGTATAATAGAAGTCAAGAAAGACTTGATTATATCTGTTGCAGAAATATAACTTGATATGATGAGACTAAGTATAAATGAGATAAGAGCATCTGGGTAAACTCTTTAAAAATATATTTTAGAAATATCTAATTAAAATGATCTCTTCAGATATTTGATAACAAAGTTCTAGAATTGTGCTAATTTAAGTGATAGAAGTTTATTGAATAGTTAGATAATATCCAAAAAGAGAAGATACTGAGACAACAATTACTAAATAGAGAAACTAAAGTTATTTAGGACTATTAATGAAAATAGTGTTACCCTGAGATGTTCTCTACCAGAAAATAAATGTTTTTAGAAATTATCACTGATAATTATGTTCACCAATATTCAAATGCTAATGTCAAAGGCAGTTCATAATTGCTTACTTCTTAGTTTTCACTAGAAATTAAGTTTTTTCTTTTTTTTAAGAGTTGAGGATTCTAATTTAACCATATAATTAAAACTAAACTGTGTTTTCAGTAAAGAAAGGTATGAGGGATGGAAGTATATTGATTGAGGAAAAAGAATGTTAGAGCTTCTATTTAATAAAATATCTTTTATTTGGATGAAAAAATAAGAAACAAGCTGATATATATACAGAAAGTGATGAAAGGCTATGGAAAGGAACCCCAAGAAAAAGTTTTTTGCATGGTTAGGATCAACTAAATTTAGATTGAAATTAAGTAAATGGGATTTTGTAGTTTAGTAAGCTGATACAGACTGGAATTTGATTTTTCTCTCTGTTAGAGTACTCTTTTTTGATATAAGTTTTTGTGAGTTTCTGTGCCCATAAGTTAACTTTTTGTGACTTTGGTTAAATAAGTATCATTTCATAAAGACCTGTGATCCTATTATGTTTTAAAACTTTTTTTGATATTTTAAACAAAATTCCCAAATATCAAAATCTAACTAAAGTTCTTTTAACTTCCAACTGAAGTCTGGGATGCTTTGAAAGAATCCTGCAACATCTCAGAGATGAATGTTAAAGTTTATTGGGTATATTTAATTATTTCAAAAACACTGTCAAAGGATTGGAGATGAAACTTCGGTTATAGTATATGTATAAATATCATTGATATAGATATTCCAAACTTCATATTGAATCCCTAACATCCTACCTGTCCTCGTATAATGTTGTCAATCATAATTCTAGTTATCCTAAAATATTATGGCACAGAAATATCCAAGGTTCCTGCTACTTGCGTTGTATTCAAATCTTTAATCTTGCTGTTTAAGATTTGTCCTGTATAGGCAATTACTACTTTACACTGATGCTTTTACAAAATGAAGATTTTCAAGAAGACTCAAAAAACTTTTTAAACAAATATTAGTTTCTGATAGCTTCATATAATACCACAGAACTGGGTAGCAAATGACAAAACTAATGGAAAACCTGATTATTTCATCCAGATCAACAAGAATGGGACTGATGAACATGATTTATAACTTTATGACTTTGGAAATATACTAGCTTTAACTGTTGCCACCACCCCCCCCCCCCACTTATGCTATGACCTACCTACAAATTATATACAAAGTATATCTTTGTAAACAAAGATGAGACATTTATCCTTTTTCCTCTACCTAATCCTGCCAGAATTTGACTTCTCCAGCTGACTCTCCTGTGAACCTGAAGGTTGTATTAATTGTTTTAATTTGTTCTTTGTTTCCAAATTGTTTGATTTTGATTTGTGTCTTTCTATTGCCCTATGACTTTGTCAGTGCTACTACCTACATTACTTATATTCTCTTTTATAAGACTGTTTTCTCACTTAGTACTCAATATGTAACCAGGCTTCAAACAAGATTGATGGCTAAATATCTTGAGGAAATAGATTACATTTATAATGCTACATAGGATAATTTTAATAGTGTGAGTCCAGGTATGCGAAGAAGCAACAAGGGAGACTATCTCTTGGATCATAGACTAATAAGACAGAGAATCTTTAATTATCAACAGGGCCTAGACCACAAATTAGCACATAGAGTGGCATATCAATACAAAATGTCACCTGATCTGGGATGAGCCTCCCAATGCCTTGGGACAAAATTTGGTCATAAAATGTTTCATAATATTGGTTGAATTCCTTGCCAAGAGGAGGATCTGAGAAATGGAATATTTCCTGCTATTCTGGTAAACAAAAGATGTCATAATCATCAGCAATTATACCCCTCCAGTGTGAGCCATTGAGCACTGAAGAAACTCAAGGTATGCAAACAGAGGCTACTGAGCCCAGATAGGTGAGGTTTGTTTAACTAAGGAATGGTTTCAATGAGTCCAGACTCTTACATCTTCTCATACATAGAAAAGCACTAAATTCCTTAACTAGGGATATCTAGTTTTCTTTAACAATCTCTTGATATTTCGGAATACCTGCCCTTTGTTGCAATACTCCCTAGATCTTAGCTCTTTCCTTGCCTCTTTGGATTAGTTCTCTCAAGTTTACTTGAGGAGATGCTACCTCCCAGGCTTGATTTTCTAAAACTTCCCACCAAATAAAACATAACTCTCAAAAGAAAATTTAAATATTGAAAATAAATTTCAAGAAGTTTTACAAAGGGAATGTATATATTTTATACAAACGCAGAAAAGAACACCAAGACTAGCATAAGTATCTGGATATAGGACATAAACACATGATTTTAACCAAAGACAAAAGAAGTTATTTAGTGATAGAATGAAAACTGTCCAAGCTCATTGGTATTATACTTTTACATTATATAAATATGTAAACACTGTACATACTTTAGACAAAAAGATCATATGCATACATATGTCTACTACAAATTTTGACGCTTGCCATGGGCGCCTGTCATCTATCGGCACAGGAATTAAATCACACGTGGTGCTGCAGCCTTGGAAGGGAGGTCAGGGTGGAGATCAGGAATGAGGCCCTCTGTGCTCTGGAAAACTGGCAGAACAGGTCTTCATTTAGACATTTTATGAGCCCAATTCTTATACCTCCTCATATCTAGAAAAGCACTAAATTCCTTCAAGAAGGCATCTGTTCCTCATGACTAGCAGAAACCCGCAGAAATACGTGCTTAAATGTATGAACTCCCCCTTTACCAAAATCATATATATCCTCCCCCTGCCTCTTTAAAGCAGTTTCTTGGAGCTCTCTGAGGTGCTGTCTCCCGGGCTACTGTCTGCATTTTGCTCCAAATAAAGCTTAACTCACAACTCTCAGGTTGTGCACTCTTTTAAGTCAACACACAAATAATAGAAGAAGTGAAATATTTTCATTAGTAGTTTTTAGTTATTAATGAACTATAAATTTTACAAATAAAAGCATGTAACAGGGGTGAACATGAACATCTCCAAACACTGTTGTAACAGTGAAAAATACCCACTTAAGAAATAATGTGACAATGCTTATATAATGAGATATTAAAAAGGGGGCCTTTGTTTATCTGTTTTGACTGGGGCCTCAAGAGAACAGATGATAACTGACCCCTTATTCTATAGTAAAGTGCTAGAGCTAGACCATCTGCCAGACTTGCAAAGAAAGTGTCCAAGTATACAAGAACCCAACATATTATCCACCTCCCACTGTATAAACAAATACCAAGAATTTAATTATGAAGTTGAAAAGAGAGGATTTATTTGGAGGAAATATGGGGGTGCTGTGGTCTCATGAGTTGCTGTTGTTGTTGTTGTTGCCTCAAGAGTAGTAACAAGTGATTTAAACAGGCAACTTAGAAATCTTGGTGTAATTTCTCTGAGTTGGGGGTGTCAATGGGCCCTGAAGGGTGGCCTTGAAGAACATCTGATAAACCTGGAATGGGACCTAAAGTAAAGTAAAGTAAAGTCGCTTAGTTGTGTCTGACTCTTTGTGACCCCATGGACTGTAGCCTACCAGGCTCCTCTGTCCATGGGATTTTCCAGGCAATAGTACTGGAGTGGATTGCCATTTCCTTCTCCAGGGCATCTTCCCAACCCAGGGATTGAACCCGGTCTCCCACATTGTAGACAGATGCGTAACAGTCTGAGCCACCAATTACTTAAGGAGAAGTAACTAAGGAGAGATAAGGAGGGCTGAGCTAAGGAGAGCTGCGGACAGTTTAGCTAAGGAAAGCTAAGCTAACGAAAGGAGAGCTGGGTTAAGCAGAGCCACGCTCAGGAGCAGAGCCATGCTCAGGGAGCAAGGAGGGCTGAGCTTAGGGGAGCTGATTAAGCTTAGGTGATCTGAGCTAAGGGGAGCTAAGCTATGGAGAGCTAAACTAAAGTTAGGTAATTAAGAAGAGAGAAGCCAAGGAGAGCTGAGGTAATGACAGCTACTTGAAGGAGGGCTAAGCTAAGGTAAGCTGTGGAGAGCTATGCTAAGGAAACCTATGCTAACGAGAGCTACAGATAGCTAAATGGGACCTAATTAAACCTAAAAGGTTTTTCACATCAAAGGAAACCATAAACAAGACAAAAAGATAACCTTCAAAATGGGAGGAAATATTTGCCAATGAAGCAATTGACAAGGGATTAATCTCCAAAATAAACAGCTCATGAAGCTCAATATCAAATATATATATATATACACGAGCATGTGTAAAATAGATAGCTAGTGCAAACCTGCTGTATAACATAAGGAGCTCAGCTCAGTCCTCTGTGGTGACCTACAAGGGTGGGATTGGGGGCGGGGTGTTGGAAGGGCAGTCCGAGAGGGAGGGGATATACGTGTACATATAGCTGATTCACTTCATTATACAGCAGAAACTAATGCAACATTATAGAGCAACTATAATGTAATCAAAACCTAATTATTCTTAAAAAAGATTCTGCCTGAAGGAGCCTATGACAGAAGTGTAGTGGCACTCTGGTAGAATCAGCGGGGGGTGTGTGTGTCTGTACAGGAAATGCGATGAGAGATTGTTGGAAGACATGGACTAGGAGTGAAGTGATGTGACGGGATTTATACTGGTAAAAGCTGACTCAAGCTGAGGAGTGCATTAACAGTAGTAGTAATTGTGATGGTAATTTTATGTGTCAATTTGACTAGATCATTAGCAGCTGAGATATTTGGTCAAACATTCTGGGCACCTAATGATCTAGTCATGGGAGAGTTCAGTGTTGGGAGTTCCCTGGAGCATTTTTGGAAAAGATTAACATTTGAATTAGTAGATGGAAAAAGCAGTCCCTCCCTCAATATAGGTAGCAATTATCTAATTGATTAAAAACCTGAGTAAAACAAAAAAGGCTGAATAAGAGAGAACACCTGCCTGACTGAGCTGGGACATCAGTCTTTTCCTGATGAAAACACTGGAGCTGAAATATCAGCTCATCTGAGGTCTTGAGTCTGTCAGATTTCAGACCGACACTTACACTATTGGCTCTCCTGGTTCTCAGGCATTTGAACTTGGACTGAAACTGTACTGTAATTACTAACACTGAGTGTTTCTTGTACTAGGTGCTATCCCAATATTTTATGTTTATATGTGTGTGTGTGTGTGTGTGTGCTTAGCTGCTCAGTCATGTCTAACTCTTTGTGACCCCATGGACTATAGCCTGCCAGGCCCCTTTGTCCATGGGGATTCTCCAGGCAAGAATACTGGAGTGGGGTGCCATGCCCTCCTCCAGGAGATCTTCCCAGCCCAGGGATCAAACCCAGGTCTCCAACATTGCAGGCAGATTCTTTACTGTCTGAGCCACTGCGGAAGCCCAAGAGTACTGGAGAGGATAGCTTATCCCTCTCCAGGGGAACTTCCAACTCAGGAATCATACCAGGGTCTCCTGCATTGTGTATATGTGTGTGTGTGTGTGTGTGTGTGTGTGTGTGTATCTGTGTGCATGTAATCAAACTACATAGTCTTCACAATGACTCTGTAATAAATACTATTATGGTCATCATTTTAAAGATAAGGAAACTGACAGAGCTAGTTAAAGGTCAGGTCCAAGATTCCCGTTCATACAGTCTACTTCCTACACTCACTCCCCTACCCCCTACTCCACAGTCACTCACAAAATGATCCTGGCTAGGGACAATATAGAAGCAGGGAGACCATTATAAGGCTCTTACCAACCAGGCAAGAGATGATAGTGGCCAAGACGAGGCTTAGAGAACATAATTATATACTGAAGGACTGATTTGGGAGACAAGTGCCAACACAGCAATGGACATGTATTGTGAAAATGAAGAAGGAGGGAAAAAAAAAAAAAAATCCTGAGATTTTTTAAATTAATTTATTACTCTAGCATACCTAAACTATTCTTTCTTATGACTGATTTTCTTTCACATAATGTTTTAATGCATTTGAAAACTTATATATCCATTATATATATATATATGTATATATATATATATATATATATGTTATATAAATATGTAATACAAATGAGGCTTCCCTGGTGGTTCAGCTGGTAAAGAATCTACCTGCAATGCACCGACTGAGCAACTAACATAATATAAATAAGTAATAAAATATACACACACACACACACATATACAGCTTGGTTTATGTAGGTATCTGTATTTTACTGAGATGGTTGGTAGTTATAAAATTCTCAAAGAGGCTTATATTCTCACACAACTTTAAGAGCATGGGTTAAAGAGTCCCGATCCAGAGTTACTAGGATATAATACATGAATCCCACTGGAGCCAAAGAACAATCTGATGATATTCTGGAGTGGAACTGTGACTACTGAGGATAAAAATGGTGGGTAGCTCCTAGAGCAGGGTAGATACTAAATGTCATTGGTCAAGAAAGGAAGATAGAGGAGATATACACAGAGATAGGAATACGGGGACAAAGAATCAGGAATCTTGCTTTGAGCATTCCAAGTTTGAAAGTCTTTATACTTATAAACAGAGAGCTACACTGTGTGGTCTCATGTAAAAGTCTGAAGCTCAAGGGAGAGTTTGACGTTGGAGATATAAATTCTAGTGGTATCAGCGTACGGATGATATTTTAAAGATATGAGACTAGAAGCCATGAGGCAAGGAAGAGTGTCTAAATAAAGAATAGAAGGCAGCTCAGAACCAAGCTGTTCCAACATCTGAAGCTTTGAAAAACAGGAGGCAAAATTAGTGAGGGAGACAGAAAAGGAGTGGAGAGAGGAGTCAGAGGAAAATCAGGCAACAGTGGCATTTCAATACCCAAGGAAGAAAACATTTCAAGGAGAGAAAGAGTTCAATTGTGGGGAATCATGCTGACTGAGTAAGATGAAGGATGAGGAATGAACACGGGCAAGATGGAGTTTAAGGGTGAGCTGGGTAAGAGCTGCTTCAGCAGAGTGATTGAGGGAAAAAAACTTCAAAACTCACTGAAGCAGTTTGAGGAGCAATTAGAGGTTAGGAGAAGCAGACAAAAAATGAAGACAGGTAAGTTAAGCAAGCTTATAAATCATTAAAACCTACATGTTAACTGGTATTAATTAATAAAAATCTAAATCTCCTTTCATTAAAAGTCTAAGTTTTCTAGCAAAGGAGTCTCAATTGGAACATTGGTGGGTCTATGGGAGGGTGGATGAAGGGGAGGGATTCTCTTTGGTTATCTACTTGCCATCAGATGTCCCCAAGACCACCACAGATCTGGTAACTCAACATGAGGACTCAGCATATAGTCACAGTCATGTCAATGAGTCATTACAGGGAAAAGGTGGAACGCATTATGGGAAAAGGCACATGCAGTGAAGTCTGGAGGAAACGAGGTGCATGTTTCCAATAGTCGTCTTCCAGCGGAATCATACAGGAAATGCTCAATTCTTCCAGCAGCAAACTGGGCCAACATGTGTGAAATGTTGTCTACCCAGGAAATTTATTACAGACTCATTACCCAAGGTTTCCTCTGGGGGCTGGTCACCCTTGGCTAAGCACATACCAAAGTTCCAGACTTTCAGAGGGCAAGTAGTTGTTCAGTGTGAACTATATCATTTGTACAAAAAGTTCAAAGAGTAAGCCCCTCTCAGGTGTAAGGGAGTGGTGGGAGCAAACTCAAAATCTAATTTCTCTAGCATCACTCAAGGGCCAACCATGCAAGCAATCCTTTCTCAGGTCAGCAGCCTCTGGACTGCGATGTTAATTCCTTTTTTGCACATCATCTGTTACAGACTAACTGTGTATATCCCCCACATTCATATCTTGAAGCCTTAATCCCCAATGTGATTAGTACTTGGAGGAAGGGCTTCAGTACTTAATTACATTTAGATTAGGTTATGAGGAAAGCTATGACAAATCTAGACAGTGTATTTAAAAGCAGAGACATCACTTTGCCAACAAAGGTCCATACAGTCAAAGCTATATGGTTTTTCCAGTATTTATATATGGATGTGAGTGTTGGACCATAAAGAAGTCTGAGTGCCAAAGAACTGATGCTTTCAAATTATGGTGCTGGAGAAGACTCTTGAGAGTTCCTTGGACTGCAAGGAGATCAAACCAGTCAATCCTAAAGGAAATCAACCCTGAATATTCACTGGGAGGACTGATGCTGAAGTTGAAGTTCTAGCACTTTGGCCACCTGATGCGAAGAGCCAACTCATTGAAAAAGACCTTGATGCCAGGAAAGATTGAAGGCAAAAGGAGAAGGGGGTGGCAGAAGATGAGATGGTTAGACAGCACCACCAACTCTATGGACATGAATTTGAGCAAACTCTGGGAGACTGTGCAGGACAGAGGAGCATGGCATGGGGTTGCAAAGAGTCAGGCATGACTTAGCGACTGAACAACAACAAATAGGTCACGAGGGTCTGATCCTCTTGAGAGAATTAATACACTTATAATAAGAAGAGGAAGATAATTCTCTCTTCCTCTCCTCCCTCAACTCCTCCATATGCACCGAGGAAAGGCCGTTTGAGCACACAGCCAGAAGGTGGTTCCCTGCCAGTCAGGAAGAAAGCCCTCAGTAGAACCCAACTGTGTTCACACCCTGATCTCAGACTTCCGGACTCCCGAACTGTGAGAAATAAACATTTATTGTTTAAACCACCCAGTCCATGGTATTTTGTCATAGTGGCTCAAGCAGACTAAGACAGAATCCAAAGGTGATTAGCTTCTTTTCTGTCTTAACACATTTTGCAGTGCTCTGGCATCAGTGTCTACCCACAGAGAGGCTGAGCAAGGAGAAAGGTAATTATGAATGGGTCTTAGGCAGGGTTTCAGCCAGATTATCAATACGACTGACACCAGCTATCCAGTTCCAAATGCTGATGTGAAAGCCAGAGGCACAACTCTAGGAGAACTAGTAAGGGTATAACCAGGCTAGAACTTAAAGCAACTTGAAAATCAAACAGTAATATTATTTATTTTATTTTTTTAAAGGAGGAATTAACAGTCTATTCCAGCTTCTAAACAGCTTCTAACCCAGATATTTGTATTTCTAATTGTTGGGAGTAAGGCCAGTAGTGTTCAGAGAATAGAAGGTCACAAGCTATACAGTTGAGAGGTGTTATTCACACAAAGATACCTGAGCTGCTCTAGAACTAACTATGGTTTCCAGTTGAGGAGAAGTCTGTTATAGTTACCTGCTGCTGAATAACAACCCAAGACCCCAGAAATTAGTGGTGGTGTCCTAGATTCATTTTCATCCCACTTAATAAAATGAAGGCACTTATTTATAATAGCCAAGATGTAGAGAATATTAACATTGTGTGGGTATGTGTGTGCTCTGTCATATCAGACTCTTTGCAGCCCCATGGACTGTAGCCCTCAAGGCTCCTCTGTATATGACATTTTCTGGGCAAGAATACTGGAGCAGGTTGCATTTCCCACTCCAGGGTATCTTCCCAAGCTAGTGATTGAACCCCCATCTTTTGCATCTCCTGCATTGGGAGGTGGATTCCTTACCACTGAGCCACCAGGGAAGCCCAATATTAACGTTACTCAATTATAAGAAACAATGCAATTTTGCTCTTTTCAAAACATGGATAGACCAGGAGGGATGTTACGCTTAGTGAAACAAGTCAAACAGAGTAAGACAAATACTGTATGTTTTCATTTATATGTAGAATGGAATAAAAACAATCAAAAGGATGAATATAACAAAACAGACAGACTCATATATGCAGAGAACAAACTTATGGCTACCAGTGGGTAGAAGGAGGGGGGGTGGAGCAAAATAAGGGGTGAGGTTTAAGATGCACAAACAACTCTGTTAAAATAATTAAGCCATAAGGATATATTTTACAACCAAGGAATATAGACAGTAGTTTATAATAACTTTAAATGGAGTATGAAAAAGTGTTGTTAGTCACTCAGTTGTGTCCAACTCTTTGTGACCCCATGGACTGTAGCCGACTAGGCTCCTTTGTCCATGGAATTCTTCAGGCAAAAATACTGGAGTGGGTAGACTATAACCTATAAAAACCTGAAATCACTATGGTGGGCACCTGAAACTAATATTGTAAATCAACTGCAAATAAAACAGTTCAGTTCAGTTCAGTCGCTCAGTCGTGTCCGACTCTTTGCAACCCCATGAATCGCAGCACGCCAGGCCTCCTTGTCCATCACCAACTCCCGGAGTTCACTTAGACTCACGTCCATCGAGTCAGTGATGCCATCCAGCCATCTCATCCTCTGTCGTCCCCTTCTCCTCCTGCCCCCAATCCCTCCCAGCATCAAAGTCTTTTCCAATGAGTCAACTCTTCGCAGAGGTGGCCAAAGTACTGGAGTTTCAGCTTTAGCATCATTCCTTCCAAAGAAATCCCAGGGTTGACCTCCTTCAGAATGGACTAGTTGGATCTCCTTGCAGTCCAAGGGATTCTCAAGAGTCTTCTCCAACACCACAGTTCAAAAGAATCAGTTCTTCAGCTCTCAGCCTTCTTCACAGTCCAACTCTCACATCCATACATGACTACTGGAAAAACCATGGCCTTGACTAGATGGACCTTAGTTGGCAAAGTAATGTCTCTGCTTTAGAATATGCTATCTAGGTTGGTCATAACTTTTCTTCCAAGGAGTAAGCGTCTTTTAATTTCATGGCTGCAGTCACCATCTGCAGTGATTTTAGAGCCCCCAAAAATAAAGTCTGACCCTGTTTCCACTGTCTCCCCATCTATTTCCCATTGAGTGATGGGACCAGATGCCATGATCTTCGTTTTCTGAATGTTGAGCTTTAAGCCAACATTTTTGCTCTCCTCTTTCACTTTCATCAAGAGGCTTTTTAGTTCCTCTTCACTTTCTGCCATAAGGGTGGTGTCATCTGCATATCTGAGGTTACTGATATTTCTCCCGGCAATCTTGATTCCAGCTTATGTTTCTTCCAGTCCAGCGTTTCTCATGATGTACTCTGCATATAAGTTAAATAAGCAGGGTGGCAATATACAGCCTTGACGTACTCCTTTTCCTATGTGGAACCAGTCTGTTGTTCCATGTCCAGTTCTAACTGTTGCTTCCTGGCCTGCACACAGATTTCTCAAGAGGCAGGTTAGGTGGTCTGATATTCCCATCTCTTTCAGAATTTTCCAGTTTATTGTGATCCACACAGTCAAAAGCTTTGGCATAGTCAATAAAGCAGAAATAGATATTTTTCTGGAACTCTCTTGCTTTTTCCATGATCCAACAAGGTAGGCACTATTGTTCAAAAAAAGGATACACTCTAGTACTCTAAGAAGTTGCTTTAATGCTTCAAGTTTTATTTCACATCTGTGAAGTACTGATATTTATTTTGAAAATCAAAGGACCTACAGGAATTCTTCTTGGTCTATCTAAGAATGATAATAATAGTTGTGTCTGACATGGTAAAAATTAAGTTAAATGTAGCTGGATCTGTTCTCTCAATGGAATGGGGGATTATGTTTTAACCATTAAAGCCTACAATCTAGAGTTTACATATTATAGAGTTATATGGTAGGACAGAAAAAAAAAAATGATTCCCATAAGAGGAATAATGATAACAAAATTATTTGATAAAGGTATTTCATGTTATTCAAAATGTACCATCATGCCCAGTAGTCATAAGAAGTAAATATGTATAAGCACACAGAAATACATGGTGTGTTGAACTTATGTTTTAGGATTAGGATACCATGCATGCTCACTTGTAAATGTTCATTAAACATTTTTTTTTTACTTATTAAAAGTCACAACTTTCTTTTTCTTAATTATTTATAAATTTATATACTTTTTCCTCTCTTTTTTTTTTTTCTCTCTCTCTGTATGTGTGTGTACACATATATATCCTGTTAAATCACTGACAGGATACAATGAAAACCAGTCAGCAACTAGAAAGTACTTCTGTTTACAAATGCCAAAGCAAAATAAAAGTCTTCTCTTTGAGTATCATTTGCAAACGAGAAGTTTGTTTACAAGCAAGCTATGTCATACAAAAATAGCATTGCCAAGTATTTGCTTTACATAGGTACCACTTAAATAATTATTATTAATAATTCCTGGATCAGAGTAATTATTAATGAGCTCGGTTTTCCAAAGAAAATGTACTTCACAGAGTTTATTTAAACATTTATGGTAGAGGAGAAATGTCATTTGCCCTCTTAAGAGGGGCTTATTTCTTCTTTCATCCTTCTGGAATAAAACTGGAAAATGGAGACAGTGTCTGTGCTGAAAAAGCACAGACCTGTCAAGATGGCTCTGACTTAAGCCACTTCATTTTCAACTCTCAGCCAGCGCTAAGATAGATGGACTTGAACCCTGAGTTTTATTTTAGGAGTGTTATGCACTGTCCTACGTGAAAAAGTAATGCCATCTGTAATGGAATTTTTCATTTCCCAGCTTAATTTTAACAGTTACTGCAGAAAACGTCCTACTCTTAGACTCCTAATCACCATGCAGGCTGCTTGGCTGATACTTCACCTTTCTATGAATATTCATTATGAAGTCTAAAATAGACAGATCAATAGTTGTTGACCTAACTTCATCCTCTCTAGATCCAGAAAATATTACATAAAGGTTTTATTATACCACCTTGCTGCAGAGCTACCTCAGGATTAAGGGGCCACAGCTGGCTGGCAGGGCCACCCCTAGGGCTCTGCCCATTACGTTCAGATCTGTGTCCCTGCCTCTGAGCCCAGAGTCCTGAGGCTGGGCTAAGGCGCCATGGCCGTCAGAGGCACCTGCCACTGTGATAAGGTTATTCCTCTCACATCTCCCCGACAGGCCCCAGCCTTCGTGAAAGGAAAAAGAAATAATAAATATCAAAGGAAAAAAAGACGTCTTTTTAACTTGAAACATAGTTTAGATTTTTCTATTTTAAGATAACTTCTACCCATATATCTTTCTCCTCATTGATAGTTAATAATCTAGTTAATGAAGAGTCTAGTCATTTTCAATAAAATTAAGCAGGCTCTGAAACAATACAATGAAAAATATATACTAACATTTTAGGGATACTGTCATTCCTTATGTATTTTGTTCTGTGGGTTGAAATTTATACTGAAGATTCATGGTCTTCTGTCATCGACATCAAGTTCACTTTTATAAAGGTGCCATGCTAGATTCAGAATTTTTTTAAAAGGAAGATAGGGGGAATGCACAATTAAATTTGAATTTCTGATAAATAAGTAATAATTTATTGTAAGTATGCACTATACAATACTCAGGAAATACTTCTACTAAAAACAATACTTTGTTTATCAGAAATGTAAATTTAATGGGACATTCTATTCTTTATCTGGACCCTAGTTATAAATGTATTTGACTATGTGCTGCATTGCTGCAACTAAACTTAGAAACCGCATTATTCAAATAGGAGAAAAATATCCAAATGGAGAAAACTTTTAAATATCAAGATGAAACATTCATGTAACAGAAACCCTTATAAAAACATTGAAATAGTTAAACATCATATTTATCTGATTATCTTTTCCATCTTCATTCAGTAACTGTAATGTTGGTTGGAATGCAAAGGGTATCTCGGTGGCTTGAGAACTGTATAATTCTCTTAAAAGAAGAAGCAGTAAATTAGCAAGAAATGACTCTCCACAAGAAAATTCCTGTTTTACCAAAATCATTGTTTAACAAAAGGATGCTTAGAAAATATGGCAGGTGACAGAGAATTGAAAGGATCGGTGGGTTATTGGGCACTTTCTAGATACAAGTCAATGATTAGAAAGTTAGATTGGATGTTTATCACTTTGGTATTGTCACATAATAGTAAAAAGAGACTCTTCCTAAACCACAACTCCAGTATCTATAACACCTCACATTAAAATACACTTTTTGCTCATTCTGTTAAAAAGTCAACTAAACCAACAGTAAGTAGGCTACTGTATATATTTTACATATTAAAGGTACATGAGTGTGTGTATGTATGTGTGTGTATATATATATGTATGTATATGTGTGTGTATATATATATATACATATATGTAGATAGATCTACATGTATGGATACATATATCACCAGATCATCTCCCAGAGCAAATGGCAGCATTTTATTGTAAATTTTAAATATGGACCTATACTTACCGTTGATAAACACAAGTAGAAACAAGAAAAACTTCAAAATATGAAGTTAACACGTTTCTTTTTCTGTCCTTTCTTTTTCCTAACTACTTTACAGCATATTATTTTTCTCTTTTGCCACATGTATCCATTTCTTAGAGAAAATAAATCACATTTTAATAAAAAGCAGCAGAAAGAATTTTTTAAAGAGCATGTGTTACGGTGGAAATAGTCAAGAGAATTCATTTAAGCGAAAGCCTTTCACACTATCAGAATAGGTTTATGAAAAGGAAAATATGGTAAACAAATTGAATTGTATTAATTATAGTATAAGAAAAATGTTAATATAAATTAAAAGATACATAGCCTTAGAAGCAACCATTTAAAAACAACAGAGCTAATCTACTGAGTCTAAAGAGGTCTATTATAAATGATTGTTAAGGTAATTTGCATTCTTGTTATGGAACTAATGAATCCAATTATGAGACTATTCTGTAATCCTAATTTCATGAACTCAACTTGACTTTTCCCACAACTAGAAGAAATGAGTGAAATTTTGATTGTGTCTATGCTTGAAATACTCTTTCATGTCTACAAATTACAGTGGTGACTGTGAGTCCTGTTTGTATGTTTCAAAAAGGGACCTGTGTATTAATAATCTTTTCATGGTTAAAATGATGACATTGATTGTTTATGTTTTGGGGGAGCAACTTTCAGCAACTTTAAATATACCTTATTGTTTTTAAAAGGCTCAGTTTGCTTATTTCTGCTACCTTAACCTTATAGCTATGAGGTAACAAGCTATTTCATGTGTAGTAAATCTCTAGAGGAAAAGCTTTAGGTAAACAGGTGTGGCCTTGAGTATTATGGTTTTAGAAAAATTCCAGTGGAAGCAGTGGAGATGGGATATAAGTGGAGGTGATATTTAACAAGTGGTAATTCATCTTGCTGAAAACTCAAAACCCCATTAGAAATTTCCATAAAGTTTCACACTCCTAATTATCCTAACATTTTATGTTGAGGGAAAAGTTCTTATTTAGGTATTTGACAGTAGAGCATTGAAAGGTCATTTGTCAGCAGGGTCACTAGGCTGTAGAACTTGTTAGGAAAGCTTGATACTGCTTTGTCCTACACTGTTGCTGTCTAATGTCTCACAGGCAGCTAGCAAGACCAATTAGGCAAATTCTGATTTAGCTGAGATTGACCCCTTTCAATATTTTGAAATATGCATAAGTGCCTGTCAAAGCATATCAACTGACTATATTAATGATACAAGGAGATGCTCCTGGCAATAATCCCTACCTCCTGCAGAGGACTGAGATTTAAGGTCAACTCACCCTTCTACTACAGCTTTGCCAGGAGAAAGGTTATTGAAAGAGGTGGCAGACTGATATTGGGAAGCCTGCTATTCAACCATACACTATTACCATCTCTGCATTTACTCTGCCCTGTGTATGGTCTTATGATGATTAAAACTATGATCATAAAATTACATTAATGCCCTTTCCACAACCGAGCTACTGATATACTATCTCATATGTTTTAATGTGTTTTATTTTAAAATATAAAATCACAAGATTGCAAAGTATAATCTCTGAGAGTCACTTCACTTTTATTTTTAATATCGCTTTGTATGGCCAAATATTTCATATAGGAATGGGGAAGTATGCACATGCATGCACAATGTAGCATCTTTCAAAAGATATAATCAGATGTTAATAACATCTCTGATTCTTTAGGGAAAAAAATCCTATTTTCACCTAAAATTTGAAAATGTACAATAATGATTTATGAATTTAAGGTCATTTATACTCTATGACGTTGTTAGGTCTCTGATTATATGCCTAAATTTTCACATACCTTTTAAAGAACTAACATATATGCTCATTCATTCATTTAAGAAATATTTATTAAGGTCAGTATGCTCCACAAAAATCTATAAAATCTGTAAAAAAAAAAAAACTAAAGAAGATGGAATGGGCCTTTAATCCCCAGAATTTAAAATATTAGTGAGAATTAGTGGATTGACCTTGAATAACTCAATATATTTAAGTACAACTTTTTCCTTTGGGTGAATCACTCTAACTTCAAAGGAACTGTCTTCAATAACAGTATATTGAAAGAAGTCTACGCTATAATTTCATAGCAAATGTCACCTTATTTTTAGAAAGCTAGGTTGCTAACTAAAAAAGGTACTCAAAACAATCCTAGAAAATGAGCATGAACATACAAATATATACACAGTTCAATGCAAACCCTATAGTTGCTAAAATAGTTGATGCGAAGGGGACGACCCAGGATGAGATGGCTGGATGGCATCACAGACTCGATGGACGTGAGTCTGAGTGAACTCCAGGAGATGGTGATGGACAGGGAGGCCTGGCGTGCTGCAATTTATGGGGTTGCAAAGAGTCGGACACTACTGAGCGACTGAACTGAACTGAACTGAAATGTTCTTAGACTACCATATTAATTTTCTTATTAAAACAACTATTTGGATTTTCATTTAAAATTAATGTCCTAGGACTATCTCCCAGGTATTATGATTCAGCAAGTTAAGTGTGCATCCCAGAAATATACATTATCAACCAACCTAATGATTCAGATGCTCTATGCTGTACACTTGCAAAAACATTGCCTTAAATGAATTGTGTTCATTATTATCACATCAGAACCAGGCTACAGGACTTTCATTTCTGTCTATAAATACTTATCGGCTAAGGAAGTTTTCTCCCATATTAAAAAGCAAAACAAACATTAAAAAAACACCTTGGCAAACAGATATAAAACAGTGATATTTAGATGTTGCAAACAGGCAACGTGATTCTTCAGAAAAGGGAAACAAATGAAGTGAACCCTATAATTATGCCAGCTTACTTCATGGAAGTAGTTCTCAGAACTCAAAGCAGGTAAGGGGAACTTAAGCCACAGAGAGTTAACATAGAAACTGGAGTTTGGGAGACCTGAGATAGCTAGAAACTGTGGCACACACTGCAAGAGGACAGGGAGATGGAAGAGAAAGAGGAGGGGGTGGACATGGATATATGCAGAGCTGTTCCCTCTAGTTTCTGAACACATGGGGATACAACTCACTTCAGTTCAGTTGCTCAGTCATGTCAGACTCTTTGCGACCCCATGAACTGCAGCACGCCAGGCCTCCCTGTCCATCACCAACCCCCAGAGTCCACCCAAACCCATGTCCATTGTGTCAGTGATGCCATCCAATCATCTCATCCTCTGTCATCCCCTTCTCCTCCTGCCCTCAATCTTTCCCAGCATCAGGGTCTTTTCTAATGAGTCAGCTCTTCGCCTCAGGTGGCCAAAGTATTGGAGCTTCAGCTTCAACATCAGTCCTTCCAATGAACACCCAGGACTGATCTGCTTGCAGTCCAAGGGACTCTCAAGAGTCTTCTCCAACACCTCAGTTCATAAGCATCAATTCTTCTGCACTTAGCTTTCCTTATAGTCCAACTCTCACATCCAAAATATGACTACTGGAAAAACCATAGCCTTGACTAGATGGACCTTTGTTGACAATGTCTCTGCTTTTTAATATGCTGTCTAGGCTGGTCATAACTTTCCTTCCAAGGAGCAGGCATCTTTTAATTTCATAGCTGCAGTCACCATCTGCAATGATTTCGGAGCCCAAAAAAATAAAGTCTGTCACTGTTTGCACTATTTCCCCATCTTTTTGCCATGAAGTGATGGGACCGGATGTCATGATCTTTGTTTTTCTGAATGTTGAGTTTTAAGCCAACTTTTTCACTCTCCTCTTTCACTTTTTTTCTGCCATAAGGGTGGTGTCATCTGCATATCTGAGGTTATTGATATTTCTCCCAGCAATCTTGATTCCAGCTTGTGCCTCATCCAGCCCAGTGTTTCTCATGATGTACTCTGCATATAAGTTAAATAAGCAGGATGACAATACACAAACTTGATGTACTCCTTTCCCTATTTGGAACCAATCTGTTGCTCCATGTCCAGTTCTAACTGTTGCTTCCTGACCTGCATCCAGATTTCTCAAGAAGCAGGTCAGGGGGTCTGGTATTCCCATCTCTTTCAGAATTTTCCACAGTTTATTATGATCCACACAGTCAAAGTCTTTGGCATAGTCAATAAAGTAGAAATAGATATTTTTCTGGAACTCTCTTGCTTTTTCAATGATCCAGTGGATGTTGGCAATTTGATCTCTGGTTCCTCTTAGGCTCCCTTAGACTGGGGAAAAAATACCAGCCATAAGGCTGAATAATTCCTCATGCTCACTGAGAGCTTAAAACATTTTATATTCCCAATCAGAATGGGAAATTTTCATTAAATACTCACAAAATATTGAGTAGAATCAGAAAAAGTTACCACTTTAAGAATGAACTAAGCCTAAGACTAAAGACTTATTTGGATCAACCCTAAGAATGTTTTGAAGAAAACTTTGAAAAGATAAACATGTTCTCATACAGTTCAACTGAATACTAAAAAAACAATCAATGCTCTTCAAAGGCATACAACAAAATCTAGCACCTAACAACATAAAATTCATTAGGTAGGTCATTCAAACAAAATTCCAAGGCATACAAAGAAGCAGGAAAATGTATCCCATAAGAAAAATAAGTATGAATTAATACAAATAGGCCTACAAAAAAGGACAGATTGTGGACTTGTGTGCCAAAGACTATAAAACAGAAATTACAAATGTTATAAATATACTCAGGAGTGTAAGGGCTTCCCTAGTGGCTCAGCAGTAAAATATCTACCTAGAATACAGGAGACATGGTTCAATCTTTTGCTCTGGAAGATCCCCTGAAGAAGGGCAGGGCAACCCATTCCTGTTTTCTTGCTAGGAAAATCCGATGGACAGAGGAGCCTAGAGGGCTACAGTCCATGGGGCTGCAAAGAATTGGACATGACTGAAGCGGCATGCAAGCAGGAGTGTAAAGGAAAACTTAAAAATGATGGCAAGAAACACAAAAGATGTAAAAAAGAAAACAATGGAACTACTAGCAATAAAAAATACAAATAAAAATGAAAGTACTTAACTGAATAGGATTGATAGCATATGAACCACTGCAAAAGAAAATATCAGTAAACTTGAAAAAATAGCAATAGGAGATATATTAAAATAAAGTTCAGAGATAAATAGGCTGAAAAAACAAATGGAACATCAACAACAGGTTGAACAATATCAAGCTGTCTAGCATATATAATTCAAACCACAGAATCATGGAGAGAGAGGGTAGTGAATGGTGTGAGAAGACAGAATAAAAATTTGAAAAAATAATAAAAACTGATAAAAACTATAAACTAAGATTCAAGAAGCTCAAAAAATTGAAAGAAGAAAAATAATAAAGATGCACATTCTAAAACACTAAAGATATTCTAAAAATGGTGACAAAAAGATCTTAAAAACAGCCAGAGAGGTATTACACACAGAAGACCAAAGATATAACAAATGTATTTTCAGAAACTATGCAAACCAGATGGGAAATGGCATCTTTATATTACTGAAGGAAAAAATATCAATCAACTGTATACACAAGGAAAATATTATTTCACAAATGAAGGCAAATTAAAGACTTTTCAGGAAAGAAAAAAATAAAGCTGAGTATCATTTCTGTCATTAGACTCTCTACAGGCAAGAAGAGGGAGATAACAGATGGGATCTGAATCTTTTCAGAGTGAGTAGTGCCAGATGACTAGCTGTTAAAAGCAAAAATAATAGCAGTGTGCTGTGGGGTTTATAGCTTTGGATCAGTTCAGTCACTCAGTTGTGTCCAACTCTTTGCAACCCCATGGACTACAGCACACCAGGCTTCCCTGTCCATCACCAACTCCCAGAGTTTGCTCAAACATGTCCATCGTGTCAGTGACACCATTCAACCATCTCATCCTCTGTCATCCCCTTCTTCTCCTGCCTTCGATCTTTCCCAGCATCAGGGACTTTTCAAATGAAGTCAGTTATTTGCATCAGGTGGCCAAAGTATTGGAGTTTCAGCGTCAGCAGCAGTCCTTCCAAAGAACACCCAGGACTGATCTCCTTTAGAATGGACTGGTTTGATCTCCTTGCAGTCCAAGGGACTCTCAAGAGTCTTCTCCAACACCACAGTTCTAAGCATCAATTCTTCTGTGCTCAGCACTCTGACATCCATACATGACTACTGGAAAAACCATAGCCTTAACTAGACAGATATTTGTTGGCAAAGTAATATCTCTGCTTTTTAATATGCTGTCTAGTTTGGTCATAGCTTTTCTTCTGAGGAGTAAGCGTTTTTTAATTTCATGGCTGCAATCACCATCTGCAGTGATTTTGGAGTCCCAAAAAATAAAGTCAGATGTCATGATCTTAGTTTCCTGAATGTTGAGTTTTAAGCCAACTTTTTCACTCTCCTCTTTCACTTTCATTAAGAGGTTCTTTTGTTCTTCACTTTCTGCCATAAGGGTGGTGTCATCTGCATATCTGAGGTTATTGGTATTTCTCCCAGCAATCTTGATTCCAGCTTGTGCTTCATCCAGTCCTGCATTTCACATGATGTACTCTGCATATAAGTTAAGTAAGCAGGGTGACAATATACAGCCTTGAAGTACTCCTTTCCCTATTTGGAACCAGTCTGTTGTTCCATGTCCAGTTCTAACTGTTGCTTGACCTGCATACAGATATCTCAGGAGGAAGGTCAGGTGGTCTGGCATTCCCATCTCTTCAAGAATTTTCCACAGTTTGTCTGTATCTTATGTGGAACTAAAATGTATGACTGTATTAGCATGAGGGCAGGGAGAATAGGAATAGAAGTTTTTAATACTGGGTGGAAAGTGATACAATGCTAGTGAAAGTGATAGTGATAAGCTAAAGGTATGTACTGTGAAACCTACAGACAAAACTAGAACAAAACAACATATGCTAATAATCAAATAGTAGAAATAAAATGTAATCAAAAAATAACATTGATGCAAAAGAAGCAAAGGAAAGAGAAAGAATATCCAAAGAATAAATAAAACCCAAGGTGGTGTTTTAAAACTAAACATATCAAAAATCACATTAGATTTCTGTGATCTAATACTTCAATTAAAATATAGATATTTTCAGTGTGGATACTATATGAAGTCTGCATAAAGCCCATATTAAGGATAGAAATACAAGTAAGTTAAAAGTAAGAGGATGCAGAAATATACACCATGCAAAAATTAATTTTAAAAAGCTTCAGAATAGAAAGCAACCCCTTGATTCCAGACAAGACGGTAGAGTAGAAGGACCTGAGTTCACCTCCTTTTCCCAATATACCAAAATCACAACTAACTGAACAACCACCAAATGAAAGACTGGAACCTACCAAATTCGATATTTTACATTCAAAGACAAGGAAGAAGTCACAGGGAGATGGAGTGAGCGTTCTGAGACCCATATCAGACTCTTCAGCCTGAGTGTCTGGCAATGTCACTGATGAACATAAAGGCAAAAAATTCTCAACAACATACTAGTAAACTGAATTCAACAAGGCATTAAAAGGATCATACATCACGATCAAGTCATATTTATCTCAGAGATGCAAGGATTCTTCAATATATTGAAATTAGCATGATGCACTACATTAACATACTGAAGAATAAAAACCATGCCATCCCAATAGATGTAGAAAGAGCTTTAAGACAAAATTTAACATCTATTTATGATAAAAACAAAAACAAAAACTCTCCAGAAAGTGAGCATAGAGGGAACTTACCTCAACACAACAAAGGCTATATATGGCAAATCCACAAATAGTATCATTCTCAGTGTGGAAAAGTGAAAGCATTCTAAGAACAGGAATAAGACAAGGATGTCCACAGCTGCCACTTTTATTCAACATAGTTTTGGAAGCCCTAGCCATGGCAATCAGAGAAGAAAAATAAATAAAGGGGATCAAAATTGGAAAAGAAGTAGTAAAACTGCTATTTGCAGATGGCATGATACTATACATAGAAAATTCTAAAAATACTATCATAAAACTCCTAGAACTTATCGATAAATTTGGTAAATTTTCAAGATACAAAATTAATATGCAGAAATCTCTATCATTTCTATACAATAACAGTGAAATATTAGAAAGAGAAATTAAAGAAACTATCCTACTTATCATCATATCAAACAGAATAAAATACTTAGGAATAAATCTATCTAAGGAGGAAAATACCTGTACTCTGAAACCTATAAGATGCTGATGAAAGAAATCAAATATGATACAGAGGGATATACCATATCTTTGGATTAGAAGAATCAATATTGCCAAACAACTATACTATCCAAGGCAATTCAATGCAATCCCTATCCTATCAAATTGCCAATGATATTTTCACAGAACTAAAACAAAAAAAAGAAAAAATTAAATTAAATTTGTATGAAAACACAAAAGACCCAGAATATCCAAGGTAATCCTGAGAAAGAAAAAAACAGAGCTGAAGAAGTCAGGCTCCATAACTTCACACTATACTAGAAAGCTAAAGTCATCAGTATGGTATTGGCACAAAAACATAAAAATATAGATCAATGATACAGGCCAGAAAGCCCAGGAATAAACCCATGCTTCTACTGTCACCTAATCTATGACAAATGAGGCAAGAATATACAATGAAGAAAAGATAGTCTTTGCAATAAGTGTTGCTAGAAAAACTGGACATAACATGTAAAGATGAAATTAGAACATTCTCTAAAACCATACCCTAAAATAAACTCAAACTGGATGAAAGACCTAAATATAAAACTGGATGCTATAAAAATCTTAGAGGAAAACATAGGCAGAACACTGACAAAAATCTCAGCAGTATGTTTTTGGATTCACCTCCTAGAGTACTGAAAATAAACAAAAATAAACAAATGGAATCTAATTAAGCTTAAAAACTTGTTCACCACAAAGAAAACCGTAAATAAAATTAAAAAGATAACATATATAATGTAAGAAGGTATTTTCAAGCAAAATAACGGACAAGCGATAGATATCCAAAAATATATAAACAGCTCCTTCAATTCAATATCAAAAAAGCAAACAACCCAATCAGAAAATGGGCAGAAGATCTGAACACACATTTCTCCAAAGAAGACATACAGATGGCCAAGAGGAACATGAAAAGATGCTCAATGTTAGTAATTATATAGAAATACAAATCAAAACTACAATGATGTATCACCTCACACTGGTCAAAATGGACATTATCAAAAAGCCTAAAAACTGTAAATGCTGGAAAGGATGTAGAGGAAAGGGAACACTCCTACACTGTAGCACGTGTGCATGCTCAGGCATGTCTGACTCTTGTGACATTTTGGCCTGTGCCCCACAAGGATCCTCTGTCCATTGGATTTCCCAGGCAAGAATACTGGAGTGCGTTGCCACTTCCTTTGCTAGGGGATCTTCCTGACCCAGGGATTGAACCCACATCTCCTGCATCTCCTGGACAGTAGATGGATTCTTTACCACTGAGCCATCAAGGTGGGAATGTAAACTGGTGGAGCCACTGTGGAAAGCAGTATGGAGGTTCCTTAAAAAACTGACAATAGAACTGCCATATGATCCAACAATCTCTCTCCTGGCATATATCTTGAGAAAGACATAATTCAAAAAGATGCATGCACCACAATTTTTATTGCAGCATTATTTACAGAAGATTTAAATCAAACCATGCACCTGCCAGAGACACTCAGAGGGCACAAGCAAAACATTGTACACACCAAGACCCAGGAAAAGAAGCAGTGACCTTCACTCTGAGCCAGACCTGCCTTTAAGTGTTTGAGTGTCTCCTGTGGAGGCATGGGTCAGCGGTGGCCTGCCACAAGGACAGGGCCTCTGGCTGCAGCTGTCCTGGGAGGGGCAGCATGTGTCATAGCCCTCTTGGAGGAGGTCACCATTATCCCCACTAAAGAGCCACCAACCAGGCAACTCACAAACTTGAGAATAATTATACCAAAGAAGTTTTCACATTGATGCTAATGTTCTAGGGCCCACAACAGATTCCCAACCTGGGGATCCAACACAGAGACAGAACTCCCAGAGAATTTGACTTTGAAGGCCAGTGGGATTTGATAACAGAAAGTCCACAGGACTGGGGAAACGGAGACTATTGGAGGGCACAAACAAAACCTTATGTGCACCAGGACCCAGGACAAAGGAGTAATGATCCCACAGGAGACTGAGCCAGACTTCCCTGTGAGTGTTCGGGAGTCTCCAGCAGAGATATGGGTTGACAGTGGCCTGCCACAGGGTCAGGGACACTGACTGCAGTAATCCTGGGAGGCATGTCACGCTGGCGTAAGTTCTTTTGGAAGAGGTCACCATTATCCCTACCATGGACCAAACTACTGGGAGGGAAAACAACACACCCATCAGCAGAAAATTGGATTAAATACTTAACTGTGCATGGCCTTGCCCACCAGAGCAAGGCACAGTTTTCCCCACAGCCAGTCCCTCCCATCAGAAAGTTCCCACAAGACTCATCCTCACCCATCAGAGAGCAGACAGGATGAAAACCACAATCAAAGAAAACTAACCAAACTGACAACATAGATCATAGCCTTGTCTAACTCAATGAAACTATGAGTCATGCTAAGTAGGGCCACCCAAGATGGACCAGGCATTGTGGGGAGTTCTGACAAAACATGGTCCAGTGGAAAAAGGAATGGCAAACCATTTCAGCATTCTTGCCTTGAGAATCCCAATGAATAATATGAAAGGCAAAAACATATGACACTGAAAGATGAACTTCCCAGGTCAGTAGGTACCCAATATGCTACTGGAGAAGAGCAGAGAAATAGCTCTAGAAGAAATGAAGAGACTGAGCCAGAGCAGAAACCACACTCAGTTGTGGTTGTGTCTGGTGGTGAAAGTAAAGTCCGATGCTCTAAAGAACAATATTGCATAGGAGCCTGGAATGTTAGGTCCATGAATCAAGGTAAATCGGAAGTGGTCAAGCAGGAGACAGCAAGAGTGAACATTGACATTTTAGAAATCAGTGAACTAAAATGGACAGAAATGGGCTAATTTTATTCAGATGAACATTATATCCACCACCGTGGGCAAGAATCCCTTACAAACAATGGAGTAGCCCTAATACTCAACAAAAGAGTCCAAAATGCAGTACTTGAGTGCAAACTCAAAAACAATAGAATGATCTTGGTTCATTTCCAAGGCAAACTATTCAACATCACAGTACTCCAAGTCTATGCCCCAACCACTAATGCCAAAGAAGCTGAAGTTGAATTGTTCTATGAAGACCTACAAGACCTCCTAGAATTAACACCAAAAAAGATGTACTTATAATCACAGGTGACTGGAATGCAAAAGTAGGAAGTCAAGAGATACCTGGAGTAACAGGCAAGTTTGGCCTTGGAATACAAAATGAAGCAGGGCAAAGGCTAACAGAGTTTGCCAAGAGAACACAGTGGTCATAGCAAGCACCCTCTTCCAACAACACAAGAGACAACTCTACATATGGACATTACCAGATGGTCAATACCAAAGTCAGATTATTATATTATTTGCATCCAAAGATGAAGAAGTACTATACAGTCAACAAAAACAAGACCTGGAGCTGAATGGTTCATATCCTGAGCTCCTTATTGCAAAATTCAGACGTATATTGAAAAAGTAGGGAAAACCACTAGGCCATTCAGCTATGACCTAAATCAAATCCCTTACGATTATATAGTGGAAGTAATAAATAGACTCAAAGGATTAGATCTGATAGAGTACCTGAAGAACTATAGACAGAGGTTTGTAACACTGTACAGGAGGCAGTGATCAAAACCACCCAAAGAAAAAGAAATGAAAAAAGGTAAAATGGTTGTCTGAGGAGGCCTTACAAATAGCTGAGATGAAGAGAAAAGAGAAACACAAAGGAGAAAAGGAAAGATATTCCCATTTCATTGCAGAGTTCCAAAGAATAGCAAGGAGGGATAAGAAAGTTTTCCTAAGTGAACAATGCAAAGAAATACAAGAAACCAATAAAATGGGAAAGAGAAGAGATCTCTTCAAGAAAATTAGAGATACCAAGGGAAAATTTCATGCAAAGATGGGTACAATAAAGGATGGAAATGGTATGGACCTAACAGAAGCAGAAGAAATTAGGAAGAGTATACAGAACTGTACAAAAAAGACCTAAATGAATCGGATAGCCACCATGGTGTGATCACTCACCTAGAGCCTGACATCCTGGAGTGCAAAGTCAAGTGAGCCTTCAGTTCAATTCAGTTCAGTCACTCAGTTGTGTCCGACTCTTTGCGACCCCATGAATAACAGCACACCAGGCCTCCCTGTCCATCACCATCTCCCGGAGTTCACTTAGACTCACCTCCATCAAGTCCGTGATGCCATCCAGCCATCTCATCCTCGGTCGTCCCCTTCTCCTCCTGCCCCCAATCCCTTCCAGCATCACAGTCTTTTCCAATGAGTTAACTCTTCGCATGAGGTGGCCAAAGTACTGGAGTTTCAGCTTCAGCATCATTCCTTCCAAAGAAATCCCAGGGTTGATGTCCTTCAGAACGGACTGGTTGGATCTCCTTGCAGTCCAAGGGACTCTCAAGAGTCTTCTCCAACAGTTCAAAAGCATCAATTCTTCAGCACTCAGCCTTCTTCACAGTCCAACTCTCACATCCATACATGACCACAGGAAAAACCATAGCCTTGACTAGACGGACCTTAGTTGGCAAAGTAATGTCTCTGCATTTGAATATGCTATCTAGATTGGTTATAACTTTTCTTCCAAGGAGTAAGCATCTTTTAATTTCATGGCTGTGAAGCATCATTATGAACAAAGCTAATGGAGGTAATGGAATTCCAGATGAGCTATATCAAGTCCTAAAAGATGATACTGTTATAGTGCTGCACTCAGTATGCCAGCAAAATTGGAAAACTCAGCAGTGGCCACAGGACTGGAAAAGGTCAGTTTTCATTCCAGTCACAAAGAAGGATGATGCCAAAGAATGTTCAAACTACCAAACAATTGCACTCATTTCACAAGCTAGCAAGGTCATGTGCAAAATACTCCAAGGGCTTCAACCAAGAACTCCCAGATGTTCAAGCGAGATTTAGAAAAGGCAGAGGAACCTAGATCAAACTGCCAACATCCATCGGAAAATAGAAAAAGCATGAGAATTCCACAAAAACATCTACTTCTGCTTCATTGACTACACTAAAGCCTTTGACTGTGTGGATCACAACAACCTGCTGAAAATTCTGAAAGTGATGGGAATACCATAACACCTTACCTGTCTCTTGAGAAGCCTGTATACAGGTCAAGAATCAAGAGAACCAGACATGAAACAATGGTCTGGTTCAAAATTGGGAAAGGAGCACATTAAGACTGTATACTGTTACCCTGCTTATTTCACATATATGCAGAATAATCATACAAAATGCTGGGCTAGATGAAGCACAGCCAGAATCAAGATTGCCAGGAGAAGTATCAATAAACTCAGATATGCAGATGAAACCACCCTTAAAACAGAAAGATTCCATACATGACTACTGGAAAAACCATAGCTTTGACTAGATGGACCTTTGTTGGCAAAGTAATATCTCTGCTTTTTAATATGCTGTCTAGGTTGGTCATAACTTTTCTTCCAAGGAGCAAGTGTCTTAATTTCATAGCTGCAGTCACCATCTGCAGTGATTTTGGAGCCCTCACCCCCCAATAAAGTCACTCACTGTTTCCCCATCTATTTCCCATGAAGTGATGGAACCAGATGCCATGATCTTCATTTTCTGAATGTTGAGCTTTAAGCCAACTTTTTCACTCTCCTCTTTCACTTTCATCAAGAGGCTCTTTCATTCTTCTTTACTTTCTGCCATAAGGGTGGTGTCATCTGCATATCTGAGGTTATTGATATTTCTCCTGGCAATCTTGATTCCAGCTTGTGCCTCATCCAGCTCAGCGTTTCTCATGATGTACTCTGCATATAAGTTAAATAAGCAGGGTGACAATACACAAACTTGATGTACTCCTTTCCCTATTTGGAACCAATCTGTTGCTCCATGTCCAGTTCTAACCGTTGCTCCCTGACCTGCATCCAGATTTCTCAAGAGGCAGGTCAGGTGGTCTGGTATTCCCATCTCTTGAAGAATTTTCCACAGTTTGTTGTGTTCCATATGGACAAGGTTTTGGCATAGTCAATAAAGCAGAAGTAGATGTTTTTCTGGAACTCTCTTATCTTTTCAATGATCAAGCTAGTCATTTCTAAATGAAACCAGTCCTGAATATTCATTGGAAGGACTGATGCTGAAGCTCCAATACTTTGGCCACCTGATGTGAAGAGCTGACTCATTGCAAAAGACCCTGATACTAGGAAAGATTGAAGGCAGGAGGAAAGGGGGATGACAAAGGACAAGATGGTTGGATGTCATCACTAAGTCTGAGCAAGCTCCAGGAGATGGTGAAGGACAGGAAAGCCCAGCGTGCTGCAGTCCATGAGGTCAAAAAGAGTCAGACATGACTGAGCCCACTAACAACAACATTTACAGTAGCCAATTATGCCAGCAACCTAAATGTCCATTGACAGAGGAATGGATAAAGAAGATGTGGTACCTATTTACAATGAAGTATTCAGTTCAGTTCAGTTACTCAGTCGTGTCCGACTCTTTGTGACCCCATGAATCGCAGCACGCCAGGCCTCCCTGTTCATCACCACTTCCCGGAGTTCACTCAGACTCACGTCCATCAGGTCAGTGATGCCATCCAGCCATCTCATCCTCTGTCGTCCCCTTCTCCTCCTGCCCCGAATCCCTCCCAGGATCAGAGTCTTTTCCAATGAGTCAACTCTTTGCATGAGGTGGCCAAAGTACTGGAGTTTCAGCTTAGCATCATTCCTTCTAAATAAATCCCAGGACTGATCTCCTTCAGAATGGACTGGTGGTATCTCCTTGCAGTCCAAGGGACTCTCAAGAGTCTTGTCCAACAGCACAGTTCAAAAGCATCAATTCTTCGGTGCTCAGCCTTCTTCACGGTCCAACTCTCACATCCATACAGGACGACTAGAAAAACCATAGCCTTGACTAGACAGACCTTAGTCAGCAAAGCAATGTCTCTGCTTTTGAATATACTATCTAGGTTGGTCATAACTTTTCTTGCAAGGAGTAAGCGTCTTTTAATTTCATGGCTGCAGTCACCATCTGCAGTGATTTTGGAGCCCCCAAAAATAAAGTCTGACACTGTTTCCACTGTTTCCCCATCTATTTCCCATGAAGTGATGGGACCGGATGCCATGATCTTTGTTTTCTGAATGTTGAGCTTTAAGCCAACTTTTTCGCTCTCCTCTTTCACTTTCATCAAGAGGCATTTTAGTTCCTATTCGCTTTCTGCCATAAGGGTGGTGTCATCTGCATATGTAATGAAGTATTATTTAGCCATAAAAGAGAATAAAATAACGTCATCTGCAACAAGATGGATGGACCTAGAGATTATCATACTAAGTGAAGTAAATCAGACAGAGAAAGACATATCATATGATATCACGCATAAGTGAGTGAAGTGAAGTCGCTTAGTCGTGTCCGACTCTCTGCGACCCCATGGACTGTAGCCTACCAGGCTCCTCTGTCCATGGGATTTTCCAGGCAATAGTACTGGAGTGGATTTCTATTTCCTTCCCCAGGGGATCTTCCCGACCCAGGGATTGAACCCAGCTCTCCCGCATTGTAGACAGACGCTTTACCGTCTGAGCCACCAGGGAAGTCCTATATCACGCATATGTGAAATCTAATTTTTTTAAATGATACAAGTGAACTTATTTACAAAACAGAAACAGACTCACAGATTTCAGAAACAAACTTATGGTTACCAAAGGGGAAGGTAGGATAAATTAGACAGTCTGGGGTTAACATGTATACATTATTGTATATAAAATAGATAACCAACAAGGCCTTACTTATAGTACCCATATGCTGGCCCTACTCAGTATGCTGCAATAACCTACATGGGTAAAAAAATCTGAAAAAGAGTGAATATATATATATATATATATATATAATATATATATGCATAACTAAGTCACTTTGCTGTACACATGAAACTAACACAACATTGTAAATCTACTATGCTCCAATAATTTTTTTAAGTTTCAGGATAAGGAATATTACCAGATTAAAGTGTGTCACCTCATTCATGACAGAAGAATGAATGAAGAGGATATAAGATCCCTAAATATGTTTGCGCCTAATAAGACATACTAAAAATCCATAAAACAAAAACTGGAAGAAAGATAGACAAAAGTACAATTAGAGTTCAAGATTTCAATATGCAGATTTCAACTTTTTTCCCTCAGTAATGGATCAGTCAGTTCAGTGGCTCAGTCGTGTCCGACTCTTTGCGACCCCATGAATCACAGCACACCTGGCCTCCCTGTCCATCACCAACTCCTGGAGTTTACCCAAACGCACGTCCATCAAGTCAGTGATGCCATCCAGCCATCTCATCCTCTGTTGTCCCCTTCTCCTCCTGCCCCCCATCCCTCCCAGCATCAGGGTCTTTTCCAATGAGTCAGCTCTTCGCATGAGGTGGCCAGAGTATTGGAGTTTCAACTTCAGCATCAGTCCTTCCAATGAACACCCAGGACTGATCTCCTTAAATGATACAAAAAATAGACAAAAATTTCCATAAGAATGTAGAAGACACTCTCAACCAACTTGATCTCTTAACAATCGAAATTTCTAGACAAGAACAATCAAAACTGCACCTTTTTCAAGTTCACTGTGAATACTGACCAGGATAGAATATATTTTGGTCCGTAAGGAAAATCTGAATAAATTTAAAGGGATAAAAATTATACATATAGCTGTCTGGCAACAATAAAGTTTTTAGAAGTTAATGAGTATGTTAAGTTTAATAAAATGATGTATTTCCATTATACATGTATATATATACATATATATATGTATATATATACTATAAACATTTAGGAATTTTTAAAAATATATGAAACGAGTCGCCAGTCCAGGTTCGATGCATGATACTGGATGCTTGAGGCTGGTGCACTGAGACGACCCAGAGGAATGGTACGGGAAGGGAGGAGGGACAGGGTTCAGGATGGGGAACACGTGTATACCTGTGGCGGATTCATGTTGATGTATGGCAAAACCAATACAATATTGTAAAGTAATTCACCTCCAATTAAAATAAATAAATTTATATTTAAAAAATTAAAATATATATATATACTACTAAATAATCCTCAAGTCAAAAAAGGGTATTACAATAAAAATTATATTTTACAGTGTATCAAAATGAAAACATCAACTTTACTGGCGCACATCAAAAAAGTACTTAGAGGGAAATTCACAATGTTAGGTGTTTTTATTAGAAAACAAAAAATGTGCCTAATGAATTATCTTAGTTTTTACTTAAACTAAAAAATCTAGAGAAAATTAAACACAAACCAAGTAGAAGAAAATAAGTAATAAAAATAAGTCAATAAAATATAAAGCAGAAGAATAAAGGGAAAAGTTAATGAAAGGAAAAGTAGGTTCTTTAAAAATATCAATAAAATTGATAAATATCTAGCCACTTATTAAGGAACAAAAGGATATAAATTAGCCATACATGGAAAAATTAGGGAGTATTAGTTATACTTCCTTTTTGAAAACTAATATTAAAGGAATATTATGAACATCTCTATGCCTGTAAACTTGAAAACTTGAAAGACACAAATTAGAAGTTCACTGAAGAATAAACAGTAATATAGAAAACTATATGTATAAAAAATCAAATTCTTATTCAAAAGCCTTCATACAGAGCAAAACCAAAATCTGAGGTAACACATTAATGAAAAGAGAATATCTGGCATAGTTTTTGTTCTTTAGTTATCACAACCTAACCTACCTTAATCTTACTAAGATAACAGCAATAATAGACTAGACTGTGGAGATCTCTGGCCTCTGGAACATTAAAGGGTAGCAAGACAGAACTCTAACCTGAGAAAGCTGATTGGCCTCTGGTTGGATGTCACAGTTTAGCAAAATGAGAGCAATCAAATTACCATGCTTAAAGGTGGTCAGTTTCAGGAACTCTTACCAGATTTATATACGTTCTGTGTGCTGAGTCACTCACTTGTGTCCGACTCTTTGCAGCCTCATGGACTGTAGCCCACTGGGCTCTTCTGTCCATGGGGATTCTCCAGGCCAGAATATTGGAATAGGTTGCCATGCCCTCCTCCAGGAGATCCTCCCAACCTAAGGACTGAACCCAGGTCTCTAGCATTGCAGGCTGATTCTTTACCATCTGAGCTACCAGGGAAGCCCAAGAATACTGGAGTGGGGAGCCTATCCCTTCTCCAGGGGAGCTTCCTGACTCAGGAACTGAACTGGGGTCTCCTGCATTGCAGGCTGATTCTTTACCAGCTGAGCTACCCAGGAAGCCTTGCAAGTATGAGCTCTGTACATACTGTACATGAATCTGGCTGGGGTCTTAGTCAGGGGTTGGCTTTCTGAAACCCCTCATTTCTGTTTTTGAGAGATTCTGTTTCCCATTTTAAGCTGAATTTGTCAGGGATAAAAATCACTAGTGAAATTGTAGTTTGCTGCTTGTGAGCTTAACTGCTCCAGGAGTCACCCCAAAGTCATTTCAGCTTGTCGTACGTGTCTCAGATTACACCTCCAGCAATCTAAGACCACCATGGCTGCTCAGGTCACTGAATGACCAGTTCTTAAATGCCACCCTCAGATGAGCAGTATTTTAATTAATGAGTGGGTTTCCCTATGGGACCACTGCACGGTAAGATCCTGCATGCCACAAAATTTTTAATTGATGAATTAGTTGATCATTAAACACACACACACACACACACACACACACACACACACACACACAGCCTTCGTAGTCTTCTAAACGGTTCTTATAGATCATCATCTCCCAAAACGGGCCAAGCATTTATCCCTGGAGAAGCCAAGCCACCCCTAAGTTCTAACTGGATGGCAGGGACCTGGGACAGGACCGCCACTTGAACGCAGGTCTCTGGAAACAGCACTGTTCCCTCCACCAGACCTGTTGCCCCCTTCCCTGTTTACAGCCTTGCCAAGGACCACCCCCGGCCAGCCCTCTCAGTGAGCCTTAGACTTTCTCAATCTCCCTAATTTTGTGCTTCCTCAAAGTTTTCTTGCATCACCTTTCCACACATAATTTGTGCTTATATACAGTTAAGTACTTATATATACATATATAGTGTATGTGTGTGTGAGTGTATATATATATATATATGAAGAAGGAAATGTCAACCCACTCCAGTGTTCTTGCCTGGAGAATCCCAGGGATGGGGGAGCCTGGTGGGCTGCCGTTTATGGGGTCGCACAGAGTCGGACATGACTGAAGTGACTTAGTAGCAGCAGCAGCAGCATAGTTAAATATAATACTTATTTATTTATTTGTGGAAATGTCAAGGAGTCTAGTCAATCAAGTCCAAGTCTATTGGTAAGGGGCTGTGGTCTATTTACTCTAGTCCTCTGTTAAGAGCATTTCTTCCTTGAAGGTAAATGAAACATAGACAAATCCTACCTACACACTCCCTTTTCCTGACTTCTGTGTAAACACATTCTCTGTTCAAATGTTACTATCACCAAAAAAATGGCAGGTTCCTTTTACTGTCAAAATGGACTATGCTTTTCCCATCCTTTTTTCAACTTGGAATTATGAAGACATTTAAAGTAATTTCTGCAGAGAATTCATATCATCCTATATGTTAATTTGACTATTCCAGTTTTTACAGGCTAATGCTTTATTGTTCCGTCATTCAATAAATATTTATTGGGCACCTACTATGTATCAACCATGACTCTAGGTGATGGGAACAGAGTGAATAGGCTGAAATTCCCAGTAAGAAAACTTATATTCTAATGAGAGAGACAGATAAGAAACAAGCATGTAAATTCAGTACTGGAGAGTGCTATAAAGCACTTTAGAAATTAATCTTTCACCATCACAAATATTTAATTTGCATTGGACTTTGGGTTTTTTTTATTTTTCACTACAATCCTGTAATAGAAATGAAAGATACATTTATAAACTTTAGGAATATTAACATACTCAAGAAAAACAGTCAATGTTACTTGTACTTTAAAAGAGCCAATTGTGCTATAAAAATTGATCCATTATCTAACATTTGTTGGGGATGCAATACATTTAAAAATATCAAACAGTAAGCTTATCTTTTTCTTCAAAATGTATGTGAGCTAAAAAAGCATTCTATAAATAGAGTAATAATTAACACACTGCACATATTTAAATTCAGAACACTTACAGAAGTGCTTTCACAGCTCCAAAGTTATTCTTGTGGATGAAACACCTAAGGAAGATGTGGTTGAGTGTGGCCATATTGCTTCTTATTCCTAGTTTTACTGTGCTATAGACAAATTCAAATGGAGTTTAGAAACAGCAAAGCTGCTATGCCATGCTGATTTCTCCAGGAAACAAGATTCATGTCAATCAAGCATGACTTTTAGGACAGGCAGTATCTGGATGATAAGAAATCACATCACTAAAATATCTGCTAGAAAATGATAGGTTAGTAAGTAGTCCTATATCAAATGGCAAACTATATCTTTCTTTAAATTGAAGTATAGTTGACTTACAATATTGTGTTAGATTCAGGCATATAGCAAAATGATTCATTTACACGTATGTGTGTGTGTGTGTGTATTCTTTTTTTTCCAATTTTTTCCATTATAGTCTATTGCAAGATATTGAATATATATAGTTCCCTGTGCTATACAGCAAATTCTTGTTGTTGGTAAAACTATATCTTAAACCACAAAGAAATATAAAGGATGGACCACTATGCATCCTAAGGGACCTCTTAAATGACTGCTAGATTGTATTGTATTCTCTAAATATCTTGCAAGGTGCAACTTCCAACTTCTCCGAAACAAAATTATT